>NC_137661.1:20086050-20121050 GCF_963422515.1 Blennius ocellaris
ATTTTGGTTGCTATGACTACACTGAACTGTACTGGCCTATTAATGTCTCTTCATTGATTTATCAATTGGTTTGGTTGAATTTTTTTTCCTGAAGCATCCGTACTTTTGAAAATTTAAGGTGCTGTGAGTCAGTTTGAGGACCATGTACTGTGCAGCAGGTTATGTGTCAACTCAACACTTGCTACGGCAGCATGGAGACTGGTATGACACACAACAACCACCCTCTGTAGTCCACAAGGCTGAGCTTAAAAGGCCCCCACTGAGCTATGCATTGTGGCTTGTTCTATGAACACATCACAGACGCTCAAATGGGATGAAAGAAAATGCCAACAACTCGCAGCCAAACCTTGATTCAGTGCCTCAATAAATTTGTTCAAATAACTTCATAAACACACTTCCATCAACAACGTCTAAAATCGGTGATGTTAAAGCTGTGTTCAGTAAACACTTCATACAAAGAGGCGCCTCTGTGAAACAGCGCCGCATAAAAGCCCAAACATCTTTGTGTGGATTATGTTAAAGTGCACTTAATGAAATGGGAAGAAGTTGTGCAGAAAAATGAACAATGCCCTTTGTCTGGCAAGCTGCAATGGAATACTTGGAGGATCACAGGATATAGAGAAGTGAACGTCTCCACAGTTGTTACGGCAGTACGATTAGTTATTGTAAGAACCTGTACCTCCATTTTTTTTCTACAGCTTTATCCAGTTCGTGGTGTTGGGAACACTGGAGCCAATCTCAGCTGACTGTAGGCGAAGGCAGAGTACATTTGCTGTAAAGTCCATCACAGCACACAGTGACAGAGAACCACACACACTCGTATGCTCTCACACGTAGAAAACCAACATGCAAGCTCCACATAGAAACTCAAACTCACAACCTTCTTGCATTGAGGCGAGGGTGCTAACTATATTACTGTGCAGCCATATACAGACTGATGTGCATCAAAATGCACACCCTGGACTGCACAAAGGTCTAAATACACTCTAAATCTAATACACTTGTTATGTGGACTTGTAGACACTTTTCTAGCTCTGGTCAGATCCCAGACTCCTTTGATTTTCAGACATGTTTCAGATTTTCCTTGTAGTTCAGACCAAGTCGAATAGTCAGTACTTCACATCCCCTGAGGAAAACACTGACAGGTAAATCTGATCAATCTGCACCTGCATATTCGATTATCCGTCTCCTGCGTTTCCAATGTGGTTGTGTTTTCATGCAGTGCGCGTGTCAGTAAGTTTGTATTTGTAAACGTTTTGGAATGTGAGGTAATGTCTGAAGGAGCTGTTCCGCTCACTGCCAGAATGCCACTGCTCCAGAAATACAACTGCGATGACATCAACTGATACAAATTTCATGAACAGTGTGTGAATCAAGGAATTGGAGCATATTAAAGAACAGAGAGACTGAAGAGAGGAGAAGAGCCCCCAGGTAGGACTCCAACTGTACCAACTGTACTTTCCCAGAAACATGTAGAAACACTCTTTCTCGACACACAGTCTCGTCTATTACAAGGGCCAACCACAATAAAATAAAATAAAATAAAATAAAATAAAATAAAATAAAATAAAATAAAATAAAATAAAATAAAATAAAATAAAATAAAATAAAATAAAATAAAATAAAATAAAATAAAATAAAATAATAATAATAATAATTCTTATTGTTGTTATTATTGTTATTTGACTCCAGCATCCTGAACCATTTAACAGGATGAAGCGACAAAGAAAATAGATGGATGTTTGAAATAATCTAAAGGAAGGGATTAGTAAGGCAAACATCCATCCTCAGGTTTCTCCACTTAATGCGTTGCTGCTGGACCTATTTCTTTAAAAGTGTATCATAAAGCAGTTGTGTCATCTGCTTTGTCTTATCTTACATGTATTCATCCCAGGTTTTTTCTACGAGATGTGTACGAATGCATGAAGATGGATGTAAATACAGATATACGCTGAGGGTGTGTCAGAGCGTGAACCCCTCAAAGACAGCGAGCGAGGGGGGAGTTATTTGCGTATGACAGAGGGTAGCCTGTATCTGTAGCGTGTGACACACAGCGCTCTCTCTACAGCCGTTTAGGGCCCGGTGCCAGGGGACAGAATAGCCTGTCTGTTTCCTGCCTCTTACTGAACACTGATTGACAGCAGGACTTCTTTGTGTGTGTGCGTGCCACTTCTGGGCTTCTGTGTGCATCAAACTGACAGATTGGCAAAAAAACACGGCATGCATTGCGATGAAAGGCGACGTAAAGACGTTGCCCTCTCCCCAGAGAATAGGCACTCTTGCTCGTGTCAAATTGTCACTCATTTGGAGATGTGTTTATGCGCTCTCTTTGTTCACAATATTCACAGTGATGTGTGACACACACAAAAAAATGACACATGCATGCGATTCACACACATGCTCAAATAGCAGCCGGCCTCAATTTAAATAAACAGTTCCTCCTAAGAACATACTGTGGTTTTGTTATTTCTGGTGTCAAATTACACACATCAACACACAAGCATACACACCCAATCACACATCCTGGTCTCAGCTGTCATGTTTCCAGAGTGTCAGGTTGTGAAGAGCAGACGTAGATGCCTGACCTCTGACCTTGGCCCTTCGAGGATGTGAGGAGGTATAACGTGTATATCCGAGATTTGGGGCTTCACCCAGCAGAAGGCAGAGATCAGTGTAGGAGGGGGTAGGGTGTGAGTGTGGTGTCTTCAGAGGAGATAAAGCAGAGATAATGTGGGAGAAAAAAAAATGTGCCTGCAAGAAAAACAAGCCAGTAAAGAATGAGGCTGTAAAATAGCAGAAGTTATGTGTGAGAACCACGCAGACTACTTCATGTGTGGCAGCAGATAACCTGCGCAACATTTAAGCAGTGTAACTGTATTTTATATATATATTTTCTTTTCAGCTTAAGCACATGTATAATGAGAAAAGATTCCATTGCTGAGGTTCATCTGTTGTCGATGTAATGGAAGACCTGTTTTGAAAGCTATGATGCTAAATAAGTGCAAGAGTCCGTTACATTGATAAGAGATTTAAAAAAATGGACCCAGATTTCTTGTTTTTGTTGTCAAATTACTTTTACTGTTTCTCAACCACGTTCCAGCTTGAAGTCATTCACAATGACCCCACAGTGGAGGAAACAGTAAGACCTATAATCTCTGTGCCACATTTGCAGTCATCAAATGCACCACGACGTCACAAAACCGGCTAATTTAAGATGAGACGTGTGCTTAATGGGGAAGCAACAGATTCAAGACAAGCTAAGTAGTACTCATGTGGCCATTTAGTTCTCTTATCACTTTTCTTTAAGTAAATTGGTATCAGATTATCTTTAAATGCCAGTGTATCAAATCTCTGCACATTTATCAGGGGTTATTTTTGTATTTGTTGTGACAGGTGTAGGTACGTAAACATAGAATTATAGAAAAGATTTATGGGTGGATTAGTCCACTTTAAAAAAAGATATGGTCACATAGTCTGCATATCCATTCATGGTGTGCAGATGTAACAGGAGGAAGCAAAGAAAAAAGTCAGTTAAACGATATAGACCGGGGGATCTTTAAAGTACGAGTGGATGAGTGACCCTTCACCCCGAGGAGATCGTTTTAGTTGAACTCTGAACTTCTTAAGGTTTTTCAAAATGTAGGACATCATTGTTGATGTGGTTGTTTTGATCCAAATATAAAGTATGACTCCTCTTGTGTTCGACCTGATAAGTTATGTTATCTGATATTTGATATTTAACCCCTCTCATTACACTCACAATAAATTCAGACGTATGAGGTGTGTTTTAATCATGAAAAAGTTCAAATAGTTTCACCTTTCACCTTATTTCTTTTTAAGAAGATTGGAAATGATAATATCATACTTTGAGAAGAGAGAGAGAAAATAAAAATAAACTATATAAAAACACAAACTTGCCTCACATCATCAAGGGTAAATAGCACCTCTTTACCCCCCCGCCCTGAGCAGCCCCGCCCATTTCCCTGCAGTGAGCGCCAGACATTCACAGAAGACTAAAGAGGAATCCCCCCACGAGCACCCACCACAGGACTGATCGACTCTGCAGGGTCTACATCGCGTGCACACCAGCTCAGTAAAATCCTCACACACACACACACACACACACACACACACACACACACACACACACACAACACACACACACACACACACACACACACACACACAACATTCACACACACACACACACACACACACACACACACACACACACACACACACACACACACACACAAGTATTCACACACTGGTTTGCAGACAGTACAGGAATAGCCAAGTCAGGGACATTACCGTACACACCATTTCCCCCCAATGTCACCTCATGCAACACTTGCTGTACATTTTTCAGTAGGACTTTATGTCTCCACCATCTCCAAGGTGCTTTTAATTTTCCACACACGCTCATGAGAACCACTGCAATCTACTCCTGCAAAGAAATCAATTCATACTTGTCCATAAAAATATGTCCAGTGATGTGAAATGACCCATAGAAAAAGGGCTTGAACTCACTCACAGAAATTTATTTATTACTTTGTACAAAAGTCTTTGTTGGTGATGGCGGCTTCCAGATGCATCCTGTATGGAGAAAACGAGTCACATGCATTGCTGAGGTGTTTTGTTTTTTGTTTTTTTAAGTTTTGAAGTCACGTGATTGGCTGGGTCATTTTAGCAGCTTTATTTTCTTTTACCGAAAGTTTGCCAGAACAATATGGTGGTGAAATGATGTTCTTTCCACTTCTGGATCCTGGCCCCAACAGTGCTCATTGGAACATTCAGAAGTTTAGAAATCCTTCTGGGGCTAATGCCAAATGTTTTGAACAATAAGGTTGCAACGATCTTGAGAGAGCTCTTTGGCTTTACCCATCATGCAACGTTTCTTCTGTGACACTTTGGCAATGAGACATCTTCTTATAGGCCATCCGTTGGGACTCAACCAGCCGATATGAATTTACACTGAAAAGGGGCAGGATTGCTTTCTAATTACTGGTTGATTTGCACCTTCCGTTACATCTATGGTTTGAGTTCTTCACGTGTGTGGATTACATGGGTTGTTGCCAACGTGTGGTGAAAATTTGAAAACCTTGAGAGATATATTTACTGAGGAAAAGGTGACAGGCTCTCTCTCTCCTCTTTCAATTTCTCTTTCACTTTCTACACACGATCTTCTTGACAGTGCTCCTCTTCTGCTCTATTTCATTGTCCCAACCCTCTCACATTTCAGGATGACACAGGGTGATGTACAGAGGTCAGACGACAGAAAGTAGACATGAAAAAGGTCAGGAGTTCCTGAATGTACGATTCCTGACACCGTCCCCCCCCCCCCCCCCCCCCCCCCCCCCCCCCCCCCCCCACCCACACCCCCCCACCCACACAGCAGCAGCAGCAGCAGCAGCAGCAGCACCACTGTTCAGTGAAGCACCCCAGCTTCGAGGAAGGGCTTTCTGCCACCGCTCCCCCTCAACATTTGCATGGCACAGGGTTTTCCCTCAAACAAAACAAGACAGCACAAAGAGAAATATATGTGTGGCACTGTGTGCTGTTCAGTAACTGCACGCAGCCGTTGCTATGTTTGTGAATGTGAGCTGTTTTCCAAAGCAACACATTGTAGAAATGGATTTTCTTGAGGGGTGACATCATTAGGAGTCCTCACAGAGTGAGACAGTGAGGACTGACAGTTTCGTGTGGTGAAAAAAAAAAAAATTGCACAACATTTTCAACAAGTTGCTCAATTTCATTCACTCTTCACTCACATAAACAGTTTCATAAAGGAAAACTAAATATCCATTTAGATTAGCTCCTGCTTGTTTAATATACCAAAAGCAGTGGTTTCTTGCATCCATGTGTAAAAACAACAAAAGTACAATGTACAAATCCACTGCAAATATTTGTTGTAAGAATCTTATTTGTAATGTATTCAATATTTAAAAATGTTTAAATAAAGCTTCATAAACTTGAGTGTGTTTCTGAAACAATGCTTAGTCTCAAGTATTAAATTCAAAATGAATACACAACGCCTCTTGAATTCGGAATAGGAAACTCGGTAGATCACACACTGACATATTTTAATGTTAGTTTCCATGGAACTCTCTACCGCTCTGTATGGTAAACACATGGTCTGCGGTTAGCTCAGAATGTTGCAGCTGCATAGTGATGTATGGGATTAATTCTCGACCGTAAATGTGAAGGACTGGTTGAGTCAGGAAGGACATCCGCTCTACAAACTGTGCAAGTTATTATACAATTTCTTGCTACATGCCCTGTAAGGAAGATGAGCTGTCAAATAATCACTATGACAAACACGTTCAATAATTACATATCGAAATTACAACTATTGTACAAATATTAGGCTGTAGCATCACAAAAAAACCTCTTATTGACCTAAAGTAATCTGATATCAACAAAGTTTTCATTTCATCTGGTCTCCTTTTCTCTCTTCATACATTCAAAACAGTCGTTTTTCATCTCTCCATTCACTGTTTTTCCCCCCAAAGTATTTTTTTTTTTTTTTTAGCTATCATTGACTGTGTTCCTCCAACATGCAACCTGTTAACTCCAACTGGACTCTGTGTGGCCCCTGAATTTGACACTCCTGCTCTGCACAGAATCAGTTTCCTCATAAGGAACAACTCTTAAAAGGCCAGTTTCTCAAAAAAATCATTATGGATAGAAAAAAGGTACAGCTACATGAAGAGATCAAGAGACATTGACTCAAATGATGCTTCATTGAGAATCACTCCAACAACTTTGTGCTATTTCAGAATCAAATGTCAGCACGTGTCATGACTTTAAAGCCCTCCGGCTTAGTAAATCCTTTATTTTGACAGTCTAAAACAACACAAGGTCTCTCCTGAACTCCAGGCGAACAATTTTCAAAAGAAGTAAATGATAACTGTTTGCATTGTCCCCTTTATTTACATTTGAAGATCATTTTTGCTTCGTCACGATGGCTGCCGAGGACATACGACACCCCCACTCTCCCGGCTGGTTTCTGTATCAGGTCAAGCTTGTCATCAAGAATGCCGTCTATTTCCAGTTGACCTGCCGTGACAGCTAGTTATAAACCCGGGTTATGCGATTAGAGCTGCCAGGATGGACACAGAGGAGGATGAGGAAGATGAGTGTGGGGTTTCCTGGGAAGCTCCCAGACCAGACATCTGCTGCCATCACTCTATCAGGCTCACACCACCTCACTCTGTCATCCTGCTCTCCCTCTGCCACTTCCCCGCTTTCTGTCTCAGAGACGGCTCATTGTGGCGAGCAGCAGCAGCAGCGCTCCACTGAATAATTCAAGAAGCCAGCATGGACAGATAGTGGATTAAATCCCAATAGAGGAGGAGGAGAAAGAGGAGGAGGAGAGGGGGATGAAGCACGAGGACAGTGGGGATTTTAGTCCATTAATAATGAGGAGCTGAGGGGAAATTTGTTGATTCGACGGGACAGAAGGGGAGTGTAATGTTACATCAGGGGTGTCAAGAAGGGTGCTGGTAGAAGTGAAAGGAAAAGGGAGGAGGGGAGAGGCCAGGAATGAGACAAGTGTCATGTGACCATCGGGAGATCCCTCCGCTGAGCCGGTCACCTGACTGACGGGAAACGCACCCTGCTGCGGGGGAATCATTCCCAGAAGTTACGTGTGTGTGTGTGTGTGTGTGTGTGTGTGTGTGTGTGTGTATGTGTGCCTCCTGTTCGTATCATGAACCAAGCTTATAGTATATTACAGCATAGCAATGAATTATGTGACATAAATGCATTAAATCACAAAACAGATGTGTGTCTTTATCATATATGGGGGGAAAAGTAAAGAGAAACATGTGAATTCTCTCTGAGGGAAGAAGCACATTCAGTCCAACAGTGAAAGACGACCTTCACATGTCTGCCTGTGTGTTCAGTGTTGGCAGCTGGGATACAAAGTGGATTTGGGTGAAACGGGGCTCAGTATTTAAATGTCAGTGTTTGCAGAACGCGTTGAGTTGGTGTGACCGATCACAGTCTATACCGATATAATTCTTTCTTTTCTTCTGCTGCTGCTGCAGGACTTTTACACCCAGCTGTCTGACTCCTACTGTCACAGGCAATCTCACGCGTTAAAAAAAGCAAACTCAATTTCCTGTCATTTTCTTTTTCTTTTGAGAAGAAGGTTTGATTAAAAAACAAAGTTTAAAAATATTTCTTATTGAAAAGCACAATTTTATTACGGAAAGTACTTTCATTGTAATTAATGCAGATAGAAATTTGTAAGCGCAAGTGACCAACGCCACATTTGTCACCATGGAAACCAATGAATTACAAGGTTATTCGATCCAACACACCACTCCTTTCATCGTTTGTCATGGATGTTTGTATTGCTTCACGTTATCACTGTTTGACACAGATGTACACACATTTTACAATTTTCTTGTGACCCCCCCCTGACCTTTGACCCCCTAAATGCTCACCAGGGTAATGATGTCACTACAATATGTTGAATATGAAATGAAAAGGAATTGAAAACGGATCATTTTGGCATCAGTTTGACATCTATCGGATTAAAACTGACGAGAATAAATTTTTGACCTTTTTGTGACCTGGACCTTGACCTTTGACCCAATCTCTCTCAACATACATACATACATACATACATACATACATACATACATACATACATACATACATACATATAAACCAATAAAATAAATACATAGAGACAAAAACATAACCGTCGCCCCGGCAAAACCTTGATATTGTGCACAGTTAAGTGAAAGCTGATCAACTAACAAGATGAACTCAGGATCGTGTCTAATACATGCGAGCAAAGTCAAAAACATGATCCATTCAGTAAGTTTTCCTTCATGACTATGATTTATTGAGCTTGTGCATCACAGGGAGATTATATGACCCCCTGTAATGAAGATGGGGGGGGGAATGCATCGATCAGAGGGGGAATGGTTTCCTTGACATGCTTTACTTGCCCATGTTCCTCCGTTATGGCACATGTAGTTTGTCTTGTGGGCTGAGGCCACTGTGGTGAGTGACTAACCAGTTAGTGGCTCCTTGTGGGTGTTATTTCAAGAGTGTTTGATAGCAATAGTTTCATGTAAATCTGAACTGCTCTGTGGTTTAAGACAACTCACTCTGCCGAGTTTAAACGAAGGCTGCTTGCCTGTTTTGACATCTGTCATGCTATAATTTTAAAATGTCGCGAGTAGCATTCTGTCTTTTCTCACAGTGGAAATGAATAAATGAGGGATTAAGAATGCTAATATTACATTTTATCACAGTGAAAAAAGTCAGTGTTGGGTTTCTGGTTTTTTTTATTAGATGAGATTAAATTAGATACAATTTGATTATGTTGTATTAGATATTCCCAAAAAAATGTCTCACAGTGAGGGAAATTCCAGTTGTTGCAGAACTAAAAAACGAAAAGAAAAAAAAATCAGAAAATAATTTTATTTCTTTTTTTTAATTGAGGAAGTATGACATCCTGCCATATTCGCACATGCACACACACTTGTATAATAATATATACACAATGCAACAAAACATAGAATGAAGAAATAGAAACAATATAGAGTGAATACATTCAATAAATTCACAGCAAGCAACAGAAGTGCATTGATATATGCCAATTGTTATACAGACGTTATACGTGCAATATGAAACAATATCATGTATAGTTCCTGTGATTAGTTTGCATGTTTTCTCATGTGCATATGTGGGTTTTCTCAGGGTTCTCTGGTTTCCTCTCACATTCCAAAAACATAGTTATTGGAATTTATGACTCTGAATTGCCAATATGTGTGTGCGTGTGAGTTTTTCCTGTGATGCACTGGTGACCTGTCCTCAGCGTTTCCTGCTTTTCGCCCGAAGCTCCAGCCACTTGTAACTCCCAGGATCCTTCAAGCAAAATACAAGACAGATGGATGGAAGAATAGCTGGTGATCACTGATGTGTGTGAGTAGCAAAATGAAAATAAAGCTGCAGATAATAAAATACAGCTGCAGTTTCTCTCTCCTCTTCATAGGAAATCGAATGCTGAGTAAGCCGTCGGTGACGGGAGTGTGAAAGTCGTGCAGATGCAGACTTTTGCTTCACGGGAAGTTACGAGTGTAGCCCGTAGTCTTGCTCATAACGAGACGGCAGTTCATGCTACGTCTGGTCGAGCTGCATTCTGGGCCCGGTGCATTCTGGGAGTGCGACTAAATAAACACATTGCGACCATAGCTGCACAGTTCATTGGTGGACTTTATGGCCCGTCACCGAGAGCCGCGCCTGCCGGCTTTGTAGCAGTGAATGAAAAATGTTCTCCGTATGAAAAAAAAAAAAGATGTTAAATACTTTCCATGCGTGGTCGTCGGCCAGCAATCCCTGGAGGATGGCCGCACGGCGGTTTATACGTCCCTGATGGGAATCTGGTGTTTGCTTTAGTTCCGGCTGGGTTGGCTCTGGGTTTGTGGGTCGGTGTTTTCAGGAGAATTGCTCCAGAAACGGGATGAGAGAGGAGTGGTGTGTTTTTTGAAGTGGAGCTTTTTAGCTTTCATCTCTGATGGTTTCTGTGAAAGAGTGTCAGTCATAAGAAAGAGTTTTTGGCTAGGAGTCGTGAGGTAAGTATTCTTTGAAGTTTAGTAAGTGTTGGTTTCAGAGCGCCCACTCCTGATTCTGAGTGCCAATCAAGACGAGAGCGAGAGAGAGAGAGCGAGAGAGAGGAAACGTCCTTCAATTGTCAAAAACGTTGGTTTTGTTGTGATATATATGTATATTTTCTCACGTGCATATGATACATATTTTTTCAGAATGTTGTATAGTTTTAAATAATTGAAAATGGCCATGTCATCATAAAAGACCACTTCAGCCTGATACAGGCTCTTCAAAACATTAACAACAGCTTCTACCCTCAAGTAGTGAAATTACCTTCCACTGTGAGGAGGACCGCACGCACGCGCACACACACTTGTTTTCCTATCCTCTGGGTCCATCTCCACCACTCTTCATCTCTCGCTCTCCTTATTGCTCTCTAACATAATTGAAGTGAGCCTCTCCTCCCCCATGTAACCAAATGCTTGTCCCACAGCACTAAAGTGTCGTTTGGGCTGCGGTATAAGTACTCGACATGCTTTGCACTGTGCTCTGACTATCACAGATCAGCAGAAGCCCAGATTAGACATATAAATAATATGGCTAAAAAAAAAAAAAAAAAGAAAAAATAGTCTAAGCAGACTTCTGATCCTGTACATTTCTCTGTATTGAAATGAGAATAGTGTCTCGAACATCATGAAGGAGTTGTTCAAAGTTGCTTAAAGCCAACAGAAACTTTTTTTTCATACGTGGCTCAGTTTTCTTTAGATAGCACCATATCAAAATTGTCATCTCATGGCACTTTACTTTCAAAGTGAAAATGGGAGAGTAGAACTAATTTCACCTCTTTTCACTCTTATCTCACAGTAAGAATATCTTCACGTCATTTGTCCTTCTACGTTGCACTTCTCTAGGAATTTTGCTTTCCTTCCACAGTCCAAAAACATACATTTTTGAGGATAATTGGTGACTCTAAATTGGCTCTTGAGGTAGTGTGTGTCTGATGGACTGCTGACCTGTTAGGATGGAACCTGCTTTCACTATAGTCAGCTGAGAGTGACTCCAACACCCAGCGACAATGAGTTGCATAAAGCATTATAGAAGACAGATGGATGAGCAATGGTCGTCAACAGTGGAGCGCAACACTATATTATTTCTGCATTTGACCCATCCTATTCATGGTCAACCTGAACCATGGTCGGAGCAGTGGCCTGCCACTCGGTGCAGTGCCTAAAGTGCCATTGGGGGGGGGTCAAGGCTTCTGCTCAGAGAAATACAGCGTTAACTTTCAGCTGTGGGATTCAAACGTGTGAAGTTGATTAAAACATACAAATTATTTGAGAAATGACCAACAACATTCATTATAACACTAAAAGTCCCCATCAAATGAACATTAAATTTCTCCAGTTTTCATCTTGTGTCTGTCGCTTCGTGGTTCACTTATCTTGATCTGTGCCACATTTCAAGGTATCAGTCTTTTCTTTTTCTGTTCTTCATCTATATTCTTTCCAAAACTCAAGAACATACACTGGGAGTTGGATGACACGTAACATCTACACATGCCAGTGTGCGTTTCAGTGACACTGGCAGCCCTGAATAAAAATTTGAGCAGCATATTGTGGAGCATTAAGATTGACATGATCTCGAAGAGACCGCAGAGCAGAGGCTCTTACTTGTTAAGATTTTCCGATCCTCCCTCTGATCCATCTGCTCCGTAATGGATGTCAACATAATAAAGTGGATTAAGGTGAGGTTGATGTCATCATCAATAATAGATGTTTAATAATGTATGATGCAGGTGTTTACTGAGGTTGATATTATGCTTTAGGGTCGATTCTGCCCATGCTGGGTAAGCATGTTAAAACAATAATGTTTTTGCGTGTGTGTGTGTGTGTGTGTGTGTGTGTGTGTGTGTGTGTGTGTGTGTGTGTGTGTGTGTGTGTGTGTGTGTGTGTGTGTGTGTGTGTGTGTGTGTGTGTGTGTGTGTGTGTGTGCGTCTTGTCTTCTATGTGTATATCTGATTGTGGCGAGATGAACCTGATGATTTCATACAGTGGTTGATGCAGTGTTACGGCAGGTGAGTCATCAGGCGATGCCGTGGGCCTCTTACTGGAACTTAGTCATGCTCAGATCATCTCCCCCTGCAGCTTTTATCTGCTGCTGTACTTACTGCTGCATCATCACACTCTCCTCCCTCTGCGTCCAGATCACCCCACAGCGATGTCTCACGTCGTTTATCCTTCACTTTCACTGGCCTCTCCTGTGCCTCGCTCATCTCTTTCCAGTCCCATTAAAGTGTCTATTGTCGTCTTTTATCTTAGCTCTGTTGTTTCAGCTGTTTCATATAATAGACATTCATCCATCCATCTTTTATACCTTTTTATCCCACTCATAGGACACTGGTGTTGATCCCAACTGACTATCGGTGGAGGTGAGCGTTACCACCCTGGAAAGGTCTCCCGTCTTTCACAGGAGAAGCGCATAACATACATCTATAACCAATTCAGCGTCACCGAGTGACAAACATGTATTTAAATAGAGGTAAAAACCAGAATAGCCACAGAAACTCACCATATACTGCTTCATTCCCAGCTCACCATGGGGGCGAAGGCAGAATAGATGGTGGCCACATCTCCAGTCCATCACAGGACAAACACAAGTACACACACACTCATTCACACCTTGGAGCAATTTGAATTTCAACCCAACCCATTTCAATGTTTCATCTATCAAATACAAACCATTCAAGTTCAAGTCCGCCATAAGCATTTTAGTATGCAACATTCTCAATGAACATAACAAGTGATGGAATGCAAATTATGTGATTTATGTGTCATATTGTCCTGATGTGGGGGTTATGTGGATTTCTGATCACGAGCCAAGCTGATATTTAAGCTTGAACTCTAAAAAAAACTCTGAACATAGTAATTGGACAGATCTATTGTAAAACAAGTGCTAATTGTGAACATTTAGAGATTGGCTAAGTGGCATGCGTTTTATTTCCCTATTTTTCATTTTCATCATCTTTCTAGTCAATTTATATATTCACAATGCTCGCGCCACAATACTAGAGACCTTTTCATCTAATCCTTAGCTATAAAGCATTGGACCTCAAATGTCAAACTCCGAAACAGTAAATGTCAACTATTAAGTATATATAAGACATATGTCTTTTTTTTTTTCTTGGAGTCTAATAAAAACTTTGCTCCCTGACTCCACAGATTGCTTCTCCTTCCTTTGTCCTTTTTTCCTCTGGCTGTGTCACGCTGCCTTCTATTAGCATTTTCCCCTGCTGCTTGAGTTTTATGCCCTCCATCACACAGCAGTAAACATAAGCGCCGCAGAGACCGGCCAGTTTGTTTTTCTAATTAGGTAAATGGACTTGGGTCTGTTGGACCAGACAGAGAAATCACTCTTTGGACTTCAACGCCGTCATAATGATTTCTTAAATGAATGAGAGTCTACAAAATGTTATTAAAATCTTGCTGTGCAATGGATAATGCATACGTCCAACCACTGATGTTGGGTTTTCTGGCCATTTTTTTTTTTTTTTTAACTCACAAGGTGAATGCTCCATAGTTTCCAATGAGCAGAGTTGACAGAAGCTCAAGCCAAATGAGCAACTCACCCACGCAGTGGGCAACCTCAGACCTCTGCCTTGTACCTGGTCCTGACAGCCAGGTTGCAATCCCACTCTCCCACTCCCGCACAAGGTGAGGCCCGGCTGGGTTTGGCGAGGGACGAGGTGGCACTGCCCATCTTTCCAGGGAGGATCCTTTCAGACGCAACCACAAACACACACTCAGACAGAGTGATATTATCTGTTGTTATTATTGGAGATAATTATGTTAGATAATTATATCTATTAGCTGTGCTGCGTCTTTTCAGCCCTTCCAATGTCAATATTATTTCAGTTTCACTTTTGAGAGCATGGGAGACCCATGGGAAAAATAGTGAGAGGTGGGTAACGGGAGGATTTGAAGGGACCATGATGAGATACAACTGTGTTTTCCCTCTTTGATATAATAATAATAATAATAATAATAATAATAATAATAATAATAATAATAATAATAATAGTAATAATAATAATAATAATAATAATAATAACAATAATAATAATAATAATAATAATAATAATAATAATGATAATAATGATAATGATAATGATACAAAACTTAAAACATTTCCTTTTCTTGCCATTCTCCTCCATTTTAGGATTGAAGTTTTATTCAGTGAGCTTGAATTTATTTAACTGTCAGGGTTATAGAGTTGTTAAAAAATAGCAGAGTGGGTGAATCTTCTTCTCACTGTTTTTTATTGACCCAGATCTATATTTCGTTGCTTTTTGTATTTTCGAATCCATTTTATGGTCAGGAGACATATGAATGAGAAATCAGCGACAAGACTGGAGGACTGAAGCGCATCATTATGAAAACATCTGAAAAGAAATCGGCTTGACTATCAGACACTTGATCAATGTGTCTCATCTACAGACTTTAATCTATCACGACTCAACACATAATAACATCTGTGTTTCCCCTTATTGCCAGAGACAGCGTTACCCAGAAGTCCTTGTTTTCCTGTTGTACCTGAGCATTTCTGACTTTTGAGTGACTGTTTTGCTCACAGAGGGCCTTTGTAGGCTGCAGGTGTTGAGGTATACGAGGCTGTGCAGACGACCATTTTATTCCTCCGGGCCCTGTGAGGCCCCAGGGGCTGGTCTGAGAGAAAGACCAGAAGCTGTTCCGACTTCCTCCACTGTTGTTTTGTATGGAACACAACTTCAATCGCCACACGTCAGCGCGCACAGCTACACACACAACGCATGTGTGTATGTGTGTGTGTGTTTTTTTTTATTGCACTGGCTCCCCACCAAATAAATCCTGGGTTTTGGCTTTCTAGAATAAAGATGTGACTATGCATTATTTTCAGGAGGCTGTGGGGGGAGAGGATGCTCAGAATGACAGTTTTAGGAACAAAACATTGATGTGAATGTTTCTTATAGTGTTGCAATTAAGCACCGTTGTATAAAACATTTGTATGAAAAAGGTCTTTGAATGGTTTGTGTTTTTAAAGATGCGGGGCAGAGGAATTCCCAACACTTCATCACCTGTCTTGCATCTCGGTGCACACTGCACCTATACTGCACCGTCTTAATGGAAGAATTATTAATTACAAAATCATAACCTCAATATCAATATTCATTTTTTTATTTACTCTCATTTCAAGCAATGATCACACCAGTTACATGGTATAAGAGGGAGCACTCTCCCTTCATAGTAAGATGCCTGGTTTAAGTCTATTTCTGCAGTTTTATGTAGGTTCCCCACTTTTCTCGCAAAGTCCAAAAACATGCATGTGAGTTTAATTGGTGACTGCAAATTGCTCTTATGAGTGAATGTGAGCGTGTGTTTTCTGTGTTGACTCTGTCCAGCCCCTCACAAACACATGTTCAATAGAAGACGGATGGATGGACAACCCTAACACACCGTATCGCAGAAGAACTAAACTTTAACTCGAGCGAGTCTGTCAGAAAACAAACACGAGACATATCGAAGCTGCCCTGAAGATTGATGATATTTCACATAACCACGAGATACACAATCTGGTTTTATTTTAAATACAAAGCAACTCTATAGTGCACTTCTGAGAAGACATAATCCCCAAAGAATAATCAAGTGCTATATATATATTATAGAGCAAAAAGTCCAACTCCGCCTGCTGATATACATTACCTTCTGTAAAATTAGACTGTAGCAGTGAAGGCAGTCCAGGCAACAGGTAGAGCAGCGGAGCAGCAAACTCCCAGAATGGATTGTGTTGGTGTCTCTAAAGCCCCTGGAGCCACAACACTGACCTTTCCTGTTATGGAAATGTACTTCTGGCTGTTCTAGGCCAGCAGCCACAGACTGCATGTTTGAATGGTCGCACAGGCCCCCTTCTGCTCCTTGCCTCTTTCCTGACCACTACTTTTACTGTTTGTGCTGCTGTGTGGCACCACATTTGTAGAGCATTGTTCCACAGAATAGGTACAACATGACCCCCCCCCCCCCCCCTTTCTTTAAAAAAAAAAAATATCACTGGCTTTACTTTGGCAGCCTTTTTCTAAACTGTGTGAGTACAGTTGGGCGGAAATTCAGTTTGAGCTTTTCATAATACCCGATAAATAACATCTGCTTCTATCTGTGTGTCTTTTGGAAATAACCCAGTTGATTTGTGACGCTGAACCAAAAACCCACGAGAGTGGAAAATGTTCCCCACTTCGTCTTGAAGTTAATTGGAAGCTGCTTGCTGTCGCAGAGGCTTTCTCTCTTTCTCCCTCCCCAGCCTGTCACTGTGATTAGGGGCTAAACTAGGGCAAATGAAGTGACATGTTTTGCTTTGCAAAGAAAACATAGCTGTGTTAATACATACAGAGTTGCGCGAGTGTCTGAGCAGGGTTTCACGCTCCACACCCGGTCTGCAGTGATGCAGCGCTCCAATCTGTCCGCCATCATCTGGACTTTCCATGCGTGATGTGATTAAAAAACAATTTGCTGCTTGACAATCTGACCCAAGAAAAACACCTGCTTTATTGAAACAAAACAAATTACCACATTTAGCCCCAAAGACACAAAACCCAACGGTTTAGGAGGCTTCGGTACATCACATGGATGATTATTATAAACAAATAGAGGTTTTACGATCAAATCTGAGCTCCACGAACATGATCCCCACTGAACCAAAATCGTTTTTTTACCTGACCCAAAATCTGGAATGGAGAGGATTACAGGAATACAGTTGAACGTGGTCATTTAGATAATCACAAGAATCTGAACCGCACATCCAGTAATCCACAAAAAAGTCTCATAATGTCATCGATCTCAAGCTTCATTGCACTGAAGCACTTACAACACTTGTTTGTGGTCAAGGTATTTCCCCCTTATTTTATATTGTGTGGTTCTGGGTTCTGAAATGCCATGCTTGTCTTCAGTTTGCTTAAAACCTCTATTCAAGTTGAAACTATTGTATTGAACAGCATGACATGAGATCTGTATCCTCCACATTGTTTTTAAATTAAACACGTTTCTGCCCCAAGAATTATATTGTGCTAAATTACAGAGAAAACAAGATCTTTGTAAAAATAAATATTTCTAGATTGATGTGGCTTAAGCATCAGAGAGAGAAGCCTACAGCAGTTTCACCGACACACGTGCTGTATAAATGTGAGATTTTAACGACAATAATTTTGGCTTGAGAGCTTGAGCCACAAGAAAGCCCCCCCTGAAGGAGCGTGGATTATAAAGTGTGACATAAACAATGATCAGCTCTTCTGTGTGAGCAGAAAATAGATTTACCAAACATCTTGCCAGCAGCAATTTGTGTTTAATTTGACTTGAAATATCCTAGAAATGCCACGCGGCTTAGCTCTGCTCAGACTTGTGACGTGTTCCTTTGTGAAAGCGCTTGTTCCCGTGGTGCGCCCTCGGAGAACGGTAATCGTCTTGCCAGTATTTGTTGGACGTTAGCATAGCATAGAATGGCTTAGCATTAGAGCAGTTTGGTTTAAGCCTGGATTGTTTATGATTCGTCAGAGAAACTCAATGCGACATGGTAATCGCTAAGCTTCTGAGATGCCCTTTCACTTTTGGAGCTTTGCACTGTTTTGGATGCTGCAGATATACAATGAGGCCTTTTCATGCAATTGTTACACTGCTAAAGCTGAGATGAATGTGTGTTTTCCTCTGTAGTCTATTGCATTTACACGTAGCCGGGTATTTACAAAAACAGATATTTCCCCCTCTCCGTTTAAAGAATGAACTTCATGACATGGACCTTCATATAAAAACCTCGTTAAAAGCTGCTATCAACATGCTAAAACTGTAGGGGGCAGTGTAAGGAGAAGCTCGTCAACCAGAATCCTGTAAAAATCATGATGTAAGCGATAATGGCACCCATCTCCGCTTATACCGAAAAGCAAGCGTAGCTCCTCCTGAACGTGGCGTTAGAATATAAAAAAAATAAAGCACAAGAACAAGTTGCTTTCCATTTCCATCACAGCAGTCAAACTGTAAACACGGGTCGCACAAAGATGACACTTATGTCACATACTGTGACGTAAATCTCTGTCTCCTCCTCCTCTCCACATGCATGGTTGGAGTTTTCAGATATTGTTTCTCACCAGGTGATTCCCAGCTGCGTTTATGTGTAAATGCAAGGCCCAAATGCATATAACAATTTTTGTAAATACTCGGCTATGTGTAAACGGCATTGGGAGACAGATTTAGAATCCAACAAAAAAAACATAGGAACCCTGACATCAACCCCCCTCCCATTCGCCAGCTCCTCATGGCCCAAGATGTGTCCAGCAGACGGGAGGTCTGGAGGCTGGGCACCTCCAGAGGTCATGCGGGGGGACGACCCCGACGCCACGGGGCCCCCTCGGAGAAGGGATGAGTCGGCATTAGTGGTTGTAAACCTCCCAACTTCTCTCTCCCTGCTTTTTACATTACAGAGTCGACCAACTATAGTTCACATCTGCTGCCAACGATCATATTCTAAAGTCCATTAAAGCTATCATCTGCATATATCGATGTTTGACACAATTTGTTTATGAGTTAAATTTAGCTTTGACTCAGGATTATTTTTAAAAAAGCAACGTGTGGTGCTGTGGAAGACGGAGAAGCCAACCAAAATTGTCTACTTAAGTAAGTTATAGTCTTTCCCTACTTCGTTTTCTCCTGTTTCCGCCGCAATAATGAGCCCAGGCGAACAATAAATGGGAGTTTGTCTTTCAAGGAGCTTACCGACTTGAACAAACGGCACAAAAATCTAAATCAGTTCTTTCAGCGCTTCTCCGTTCACGTCTCACCGTCACAGTTAGACAGACCAGATTCCAGCGCTGGTGCCAAGACCAGAAACGTCTGTGCCAGTGTGTGTGTGTGTGTGTGTGTGTGTGTGTGTGTGTGTGTGTGTGTGTGTGTGTGTGTGTGTGTGTGTGTGTGTGTGTGTGTGTGTGTGTGCGCGCATGTGTGTGTGTGGCGTAGAGAAAGAGGAGGGTGGCAGTGAGTTCGGAGGACTGGTTGGGTGAAAAGAGAGATGAAGCAGATGCCATTTCTCTGTTAGTGCAGACTTTGGACTGCGTTGTGAGGCAGCACCCGCTGGCACGGGACTAACAAGTGTGTCTGTGTGGAGTGCAGAGCGAGAGTAATTGCAAATGTGGGGGTTGTCTCAGTATGGCATTAACTGTGCCCTTATAAAGATGGGAGCAGGATATACTGTTCTCATATTGAAATGCCATATTAAACAAACACCAAGGAGTGGGTGGTGTGTGTGTACTGTGTGTGTTAGTGTGTGTCTGTCTGTGTGTGTGTGTGCTTACGGGGAGATGGTGTCTATCTCAGTGTGAGGCCTTAACTGGCTTTGGGAGCTGGAACACCGCAGTCCTCTTGATGTAAAAATAGTCTGCATATACTTACAGTCTATACGCTCTGTGCCGCCAGTCGAAAGAGCTGAGCTCAATTACTGTGTGTAACAATTGCGTGTGTGTGTGTGTGTGTGTGTGTGTGTGTGTGTGTGTGTGTGTGTGTGTGTGTGTGTGTGTGTGTGTGTGTGTGTGTGTGTGTGTGTGTGTGTGTGTGTGTGTGTGCATGTACGTGTACGTGTACGTGTTCCAAGGAGGATGGAGCATCATGAATATGGTGTTCGCTTTATGATATAGTAGAAAGGGAAAAGGCACAGCAACTGAAGGAGAAGGAAAGTGGTTGTATCACTCGTATTCATGTTTGATTTCATTTTAATTTCGCAGCCATACATCATGAAACTATTAATTATTTCAGTCTTGGCTGGTTTGAGTACAGCCAGGGTGGCTTAAGACTATGAATCAAGACAATATAGCCACATCTGGAGTGAAAACTGGTGCTGACATCAACAAAAACAAAAAGATGTTACTGAAAGTTTTAGGGCCACAAGTCTTCTGTGAACTAAATAACTCTTGATTAATTTTGCCAAAACCATGCAATAGATTAATGTCTTTAAAATTGCTCCTATAGGTGTAAATGTGAGTGTGTGTGAATTTTCTGTTTCTTTGTGTCGGTCCTGTGATGGATTAGCGACCTTGTCAATGTGAACCCTGTCTTCCCTGCCAACCAGCCGGGGGGTCATCTATCGCCCCAAAAAAACATAAAGGGGACGAAGCTAAGTATTGTTTCTGAGCTGTTTTAAATGTTAAGCTTTGAATTTCACTGCATTTCTATTGGTTCTTAATAGCTGAAGCTCATAGCAGCAGTCACTCTGTGTGGTGAAGAGACGCAGCAGTCATAAAATTCAAACATTCTCTGAATATTTTGTCAAGTTGTCTGTAGTCATACCACTGCGACAACAGTTATCCATAAATGCCTCTCAATGTACAACTTAATGTACTAATTAACTACTTAATGTACTACTGTACTACGACTGCTAAAGTAGGAAATATGTAATTCAACAGGGTGATAGGGAGACTGCATTGTTGTGGCCACACCAAAGTGAAATTCAGCAGTGATCAGTAAAACACCTAAAATGTATAAGTGAAAAGAGAAAAACTAAATATGGAGATGTCAGATGTTGTGTGTTAAAATCAGTTCATTACATTGACTATTAGTCCACCACACAGAAAACTAATTAAGAAGCATTGGCTTGATTACGACCTTCGAGAAATACATCTTGACACACACTGTTGTAGATCTTTAGGGATTATTTTCCCAGAAGAGGATGCCCCTGTTACTGTAAAGATTATGTCACATCAAAAGAGGGCAAAACGTTTTTTTTTTTTTTTTTTTTAAGATTACAAAAACAATGCTTTCTTGAGATTGTAATTACAGAGGGATAAAAGAAATGTGAGGTATATGTTTGTTTGCCCTCAAATAGTTCACTCACCAGTGTACTTTGTGTGTTTTGATGTCTTTGGATCAAACCACGTTTTAGAGAAGAAAAGCCAGAGTGCCACTCCTTTTCCTTCTTGTCTCGCGCTCCGTTCTCGCCTTTCTTCTCGTCTCTCTTTCTTCAGGCCGCAGTGGAACATGTGTGTGGTTCACTCCATCAGCACGTGGCCCATGTTGACCCCAGTGGTATGGTTCGGTCCAACACAAACACACACACACACACACACACACACACACACACACACACACACACACACACACACACACACACACACACACACACACACACACACACACACACACACACACACACACACACACACACACACACACACACACACACACACACACGGTATGTATATCTGTATCTGGTACATTTTTTTTTCTGCAGCTCTTTTTTCGTAAATGCAGAACACGTGGGCACAAGATTATTGGGTGGGATTGACTACTAAGAGTCAGGAGACATATAATTGGAGATCAACATGACGGGATTACAAACCCCGTGGGCATCACACTCCACCTTTTTTTCTTTTTAAACTCCACAGTACCATCCTTCTTCTTACGTTTTGTAGCCCTGCAGCAGCATCAGCACTCTTTATTGTGAAGGTCAGAGAGCTTTGGGCCTCTGAGGCAGCAGCTAAAACTGGCAGAGGTTGATTTTTGTAAGCTGCAGGCAAAATATATTAACCCCTGGACTGTAGTACTGGCACATCTTCAAGCATCTTTCTACCACAGATGAATGCGAACCAGCTGGCAAAAACACATGTAACTCACTGCTTCAATGGAAACAAGAGTGCATTTGAGTTATAAACACGCTGTAATCCATGAGAGATGCAAAGAGTCCATCCCACAGAACAGATTAACAGAGGAAAACCTGATAAGGTCAGATACGGTTCAGAAGTCAATGAAACAAGGTTAGGTTTAAACATTTAAGTTGTAAAAGCATAAAATATTTCACTGTTAATTCAAATGTTGCTTACATTTTTGCAGAAGTTCCACAACACTACATAATTATCAAAGATTCAAACCTCACGTTATACATTTTATAGACCAGTAAGCTATGGGTGTCATGTGGTTTTTACAAGACAAGCTTTGGCAGCCCAACAATGATAACAATACTCGTGGTTAAACAGAAACTGTTGCCTTTACACCTTGTTTTTACAAGATAAAATAAAGGCTCTAAGTGCTGTTACCTTCAGACAGAGCTCCTTTCCCCCTCTCAGCCTTTACTCTAATCTAATCTAAACAAATTGACCTCAGCTTTAAGCTGAGCTTCTACAGCAGAAGTTAAAGTGTGCATTTCCTTTACTTATAGAGCAAATCTTACCACCACAGCAATGGCTTTGGGTGACAGTCCCCTCTTCTAACAGAGCCATATTCATAGTTGATCACACGAAAAACGTACGCAAACAGACAGTACAATCTAGTCATGTGACTGCTTCTGCAGGATCTTTGTGAATCAGGCACTTAGTCTTTACAGAGCCTCCACTTTACATCAACATAAACCAACCGTGTTTAGATTTTCAATATGAGCTGATGTGTCTGCTTATTTCTTCCAAAATAAGCAAGTTGGAGTTGAGTGCTTCGACATTGTGCTAACTTCACAGTTGGCTAGTGTGACCATATTTGGATTTATGAAAAAGAGACCTTGAGGTACATAAGGGATACTTTAAAAAAAAACAAAAAAAAACAACCTTATAATTGTATATTTAACATTTAATGTTCAGTTATATGACAAAATAATAGTTGTCTCTATGACCAAAGACATACATTTAGAGAGAAGGTGTAAGTCAAGAGTTTAATTATGCCTTAAATAATCTCTCTTCGACAGTCAAGGTTCCAACAAGAACATAAAAATCTCTGGAATGAAACATTGATTGAAATAATCCCTCTTTTGATTTGCAAAGCAAAATCAAACTGCACAACAGCAGCTCGCTTTTCAAGTTCAAGTTGACATTTAAAGAAATAAAACATATGTACCGGTAATGATGCTTTAAATTAAAATATATCTTAAGATGCTAGTTTACCAAGTACTAGATGATTGTGAGTAAAACACCAGTCATTTTGAAAATGTGTTTTATTCCTATTATTAAAAAGAATATATATAAAATGATGAAAACTGGCCATTTTCAAAAGTTCGAGTAATTGTTGATCTTATATTAAGTTTATTTATATAACACATTGAAAATAACAGGATTTGATGGATTTGTTGGACTAAACCAGGTGACCAGAACAAAGTTTGAGACAGTGGGGACATGAAGCCATCGTTCAGATGTTTATATTCCAGCTGAGAGGTGTGTCGCAGCACGTTGACACAGTTAAACCATGTGGAACATGTTGCATTGGATAAGAATGTGACTCAAAATCTAAAAAGTGTTCATGATTTGCTGTTAAAAACGAAAATGAAAAGAGCACAAAATGAAGCTGTAATGCGGGAAAGACATTGTTCACTGAGGGGTTTTTATATTTTTATGTGTGTGTGTGTGTGTGTGTGTGTGTGTGTGTGTGTGTGTGTGTGTGTGTGTGCGTGTGTGTGTGTGTGTGTGTGTGTGTGTGTGTGTGTGTGTGTGTGTGTGTGTGTGTGTGTGTGTGTGATGTAGGACTGGCTGGGTGCCAGCCGTTGGGGTCTATGGGAGCAGCAGAGTCGGGCATGATGTCATTATCAGTCAGACCAAGGAGCCACAATAATCTGTGACATTGTGCCTTCCAAGGAGAGCGAGCCAAGCGCTCAGTGTGCGCTTGTGTCTGTGTGTTAACGTTATTGCTACACAGTGTGTGTGTATGTGTGTGTGTGTGTGTGTGTGTGTGTGTGTGTGTGTGTGTGTGTGTGTGTGTGTGTGTGTGTGTGTGTGTGTGTGTGTGTGTGTGTGTGTGTGTGTGTGTGTGTGTGTGTGTGTGTGTGTGTGTGTGTGTGTGTGTGTGTGTGTGTGTGTGAGTAAAGGACAAGCTTGTTGTCTGCTTTGTGTGTCTGGTGTGCATCAGTTACACTTCTTCAAACTCTGGTCATCAAACGATGACCCTCACTTCTTTTTTCTTTTTATTCCTTCTCGAGTTTCAAGTGTGTACGAGCATTTATAGGTCTGTTTCTGTCATTGAGGTGAAATACGACAGCGTCTCGCTGCTTTGTCTTTCTATTTCAGAGTTATTTCTCAAGAGGGACGTGCAGACGTCTCACAGGACGACGTTTCTCAGAGGGCAGTTGAGGTTGCAGCCGATGCGATTTGGACGTTTGATGGGAGACGATCTGATCTGGTGTTCTCAAAGGATGGAAACAACAAAATTCACCATGACGATTTTCATTTTTTTTCCCTCCTCCACTCTCAGACCGCTGTGTCTATGAGACGTATGGGGCCTGTCTGATGCTTTTCCATGGTATATTTGTTTATGCTTGGCCGGAGAGGAGGGAGGCGAAGGGTGAGGCAGAGAGCCAGAAAGAGGAATCATTGAAGTTCACGCCAGTGTTTATGTTTGTGTCTGGGTTTCCCTCGCTCTCTTTTCCCTCAAACACACAACAGCAAGCAGCTTCATTCTCTCACCCCTCCTCCTTCTCTCTCTCCCTCTCTTTTTTTGCTTACTTTCTCTCACGCGCCACTCCATCTTTTTTTTTTTTTCTTCCCTCTCAGCCTACCTGTCTTGTCGCCTCCCACTCACCAGCACAATTCAAGTCAGCCCAACTTTCCTTCTTCCCATTGCCGACTCGCTACACCTGCCAATTTTTACTCTCCTGCCTGTGTTTGTGCTCCAGTCTGGCTCTTGGCGCGGTTTGTCTGGACGCCGAGGAGGAGGAAAACCCGTCAGGTGGGGCACCGGTGGGAGGAGCTGGAAAGAAAGGGCTGCTGTGGAACCGACCAGGGAGGATTTTCCATCAGAGCCCAGACGTCTGTGCAAGTTTTATCAGGAAGACGTTTGCCTCAAACGCACACACTGTGCAAAAGCACAGACTGCTATTTACAGAAGCAGGTGTGCGAGCATGTGAAGCTCTGGAAATTTCAAGTCTTGTCAGCTCTTTCTTTCTTTCTTTCTTTCTTTCTTTCTTTCTTTCTTTCTTTCTTTCTTACTTTCTTTCTTTCTTTCCTTCTTTCTTTCCGTGCCGATTGTAGCCAAATTCAATCAGCACTTTGGGTCTCATGTGTCAGCAGAGAGAGCTCTGTTTTCAGAAGCCGAGTATCAGATAGCTAGCCGGTCCCTCGTCTCCATCTCTCTCCAACCAAACACATTAACACTCACACTGCTGCTCAAACGAGGCCTCTCACCTCTGCTTAAATGAGTTCCACCCCACTCTGCCTCTAACTCATTTCACCTCATTTTAGAGGTTCAGAGGTACCCGGGGGTCAGACCACTGAGAAATGCAACACTGCTAGCCTGCCTGTCACCACTCACTCTGGGAGGCCTGAAAAATCCACACCCTCCACCTCCAGAATGGTTACCAGCACAAGGTGGCCATGAAAAAAGAAACATGAAATCATATGGAGCCCAAAAGAATGAGGAAGTCAGATTTAAACGATTGGTGTGTTTTGTTGCCGTTTTAAAACTGTTGGTGCAGAAAGAGCATCCCTTTCCAGCTGCAGAGAGAAAAGGTGATGTCCAAGTTGTCCAGCTGTTCTTTCCCATCATTCTCTCACTTATTTTTAGTCATTTATTCACATATTGAAATAGCACACATTTATAAATCGGTGAAAGGATTTCTAAGATGAGGAAAATGTTTATATTGCATCATCAATTTTGTTTTGTCTTTTTCCCAGGATGTAGACCTATTCTTATGAGTTGACTCAAGTAACCACAGCACTGTTTGTAATTTCCAAATCAGGCTACAAGCGGTTGATGTACTTTTTAAAATGTTGTACGGTAGGGCCCAGGCATTCAGTGAGGGGAGAATGGTCGGCAATATTACACACTTGTCAGGTGAGGTGAGTTTCACTGGCAATAAAAATAATAGATTTTCTGGATGACTCCTCTGATAATGAAACCACCAGCCCCTTGTTTATATTTTTGTATCTCTGTAAATGTTTACAAATGTGCATCTCATTAAGGACACTCTGTATACTTAAGCTTCTCAGGAAGTAAATGTTTACTGGATTACCTGAAAAGTCTTTAAAGAATTTTTCAAAACTTCCTCGAACCCTCTGGCTGTTTTTCACGTGGGGTTTTTTGCTGGAGTTTACATTTGAAACAAACTGTAAATATGTGGAGAACCTCTGACCTTTGGGTTTGCACTTTCTCTCCACCTCTGCAGCAGCTACCTGCTCAACCGTTACATGTTGAGGCACACCGTATTCGTGTATGTCTCCCTTCTAAAGCAACGCACCTCTTCTGATCAGAGCGGCAGGGATTCCCAGCCGCATTGTTAATTTAGCCCTCCTTCTCTGCGTTGCAGTCACCTCCCACCTCCCCTGTGGTTTCTCCTGCCTACACTGTGGTAAGCCTGTTGGTGAGTCAGTTAAGGGCACTGGTGGAGACGTGCTGTGGTTAGGTGATCTTTATGGTCTCCCCGATGAGAATCCATAAGGAGACCCCCATTGTGTTTTACTCATAGCCACAAAAGGACACAGCAACAAATGCAAATCATTCGTTTTCATTTAAGCAGAATTGAAACTAAGAGAATTGGCAGCTGGGTTGTTCCTGTTCTTCTGAACTGAATGGATAACAAGGTTTAGGAGGTTTAACATTTGAAACACAGTAAACTGATTATTTAGCTAATCAAAATTTGCATATTTTATAGGCAATGTGAAAAACTTTTTACAAAAGTGGAACCACTTTTGAACTATAATGAAAGGACACGTTGGGATACTTTACTAAGATCACATTTAAAGTGCGCTGAATTGCATGCTCATGCAAATATGTGTGAATTACTAATAATAACACTATAATTGACATTGTACACAAACAAAAAAATATTTAGATGTATGAGTGCTGTATACTGGGTGATCTGGAACACACATGCGCACGCACACACGCACGCACACAGAATATCCTATATTTATGAAGAAATGCGCAAAATTTATAGTATGTGTTTTTCAACGTTTCCACAAATGCTGTTTAATAATACGCACGCACCTTCAGTAGGTCTGGCATGTATGGTGGACTTACTGATGGACAACAAGCGAAAACATTCATCATCCCCGACCTTTAGTGGTTATCGCTCTTGGCCTATGATAAAAAAGACTCAAATCTGACACCTGGCTTCTGGGATTAGTAATAGTATTGCATGATCACACTGTGTTTGTACTGGTTTCCCCCAACAGTTGAAACACGTACAAGTGAGCTCACAGAGTTTGGACCCCATCGCACGAACAACTCTCATGCCACACATGCATCTGACACCAAATAGTATTTTTTTTTCATTTAATGTGTTTTTACACCATAAGATATTATTATGACTCATAGTGGGACTCCATTGGCAATAAATACATAAATAATTATTTTCTTTGATATTTTGGAAATAATCCAAAGGATAAATCATGCTTCGAGAATAGCTTTTTCACGGAATTGGATTAAGGCCGCTATGAAAACACAAAACAAACAAATAAAAAAGGAGTTCTGCCATTTTCTCCCCATAATTCTGACATTAGACTCAGAAAAAAGTCTGAATTTGGGGTTTCAATTCAGAATTCTGAGGAACAAAAGTCAGACCTCAGTTTTTGTTTTTTGTTTTTGATCTTTTCACAATGGCCATAATCATCTTCTGTACTTTTTAAAAACTGCACTGCACTTCTACGTTATTTGAATTCAAGTTTAACATCAGAGCTTCAGAGACATCGTTTCTTTTCTCAGTGTTCTCAGTGTTCAGCATGACAAGGTTTCATCAGAAACTTCCAAAAGTTTTTGAAAGATCTATTTGCATGTCAGGGAGCTGAGGGGATCCCGTCACCGAGAGACGACCCAACACAGCATTACAGGTGTAAAGCAGACCACTAACATGGACCCCCACGCAGCGAGCGGGGGCAGACTGCCGCTCGTCATCATCACAGAGGGGGATCTGAAACCTCAGTGGGGGAAAGCAAAACCCTCCACTCACTACGTGTGTGAAAGAGCAAGAATCAGCCGAAAACAACAGAACAGAACAGAACGGAGTGGTTGACGGCTTGGTGGTCTCCACTCCTCCCCCTACACTTCCTCCATTGCAAACTTGAATCTGCTTTACATCATTTCACTCGTTGTAACTTACTCTTGATCTCCCTCACGGCCTCTCGCCTTGCTTTGCTCAACCCTGCATTTAGAATCAGATCGAATTTCAGAACTGCATTATGCCTCCATCCATCAAACATGACCCTTCAAGTGATATCCACCATTTATCTTTGTGCTGAGATAGATTAGAATGTTAAAATCATTTAAGGAGTTTTTCTCTTTACAGAATTATTCTAGGTTTACACTCATCTACATTGATTCCTCTTGACCTACAGACAAGAAGATTTCTTTTAAAGCAGAAGCCACTTTCCAGTGTAAGTTTGAGGCACTGCAGCTGAACCCAGCCATGGGTGAAGGTACACACAGGATATGTCACTGGCCTATAATAGGACAAATACAGAAAGACCATCACACAATCACTCACATTTCACCTCCAAGTCATTTTAGAATCACCAATAACCTTCGGACCCCCTTTTTTTTTTCTAGTTATTGCAGGAGGAATCAATGCACAGTGATTCTACACAGAGGGCCCAATAAGCCCAGGCTCAAACTGAAGATCTTCTTGATTTGAAGCAGAGGTTCTAATTACTACATGCAGCCCCATATGGCTAATTAAAACAACGAGCGATTTCAGTCTAATGTGAGGAGCCTGCTCAGACTGGCTATGTGTTCAGTCTGTGTACAAGGTGGTGATATGATGCTGCAACCAGAGGAGGATTTGGGGCCTTAGCACGAAGCTGCGAAGGTGTTGTTGTTCTCAGCAAGCGGGTGTCCCGGTTGATAATTAGGTCAGCACAGCCCTCCTGGGAGGAGAGGGCAGAGGGGACACTGTAGAAACCCCCTCCGCCCCATCACAGCCAGATGAAAAGAAAACAGTCCCTGTACAGGTTCCACATGTCGGGGCGAAAGGGTGAAAATGTGTTTTCGATTTTCCTCCTTCCTCGTGCTTTCTGGTCCCATTTGATTCTGAGCTGGGAGGGGATTACCTCCAAAGAGCTCCTCTAACACCTCTCCGTCCTGGCGTTGAGGTTTGTCCCTACACCATGAGAGTGTGATGTGGTCCAGCATATCTGTTTCTTCCTTCCTTTGGGTTTTAACTAATCCACCTCTCCAGGCTTCCTTCCCAGAACAGCGAGACCTTTCTAAAGAAAACAGTTCAGAGCAGCACCTTGGAAATCTCTCCGCCTCTCTCATTAAAGATGAGGATGAAAACCAAGTTGATTTTTCTGATTCAATTTAAGCCTATGAAACTGGACCTCGGCCTCGGCACTTTCAGAGGTATGAAAGAAAGACAGCTGTGGGAGGGGAGGGGCTTAAATGAGCAAATATGGATTTGGTATATCACTTTTCAAGTTATGATTTCAGGATGTGTGGATTACTCTATGGTGGGATTTTTCTATTTTATGTAAGAGTTTGTGCCCTCTGAAAGCTACCGGTTAAGAATAACCCAATTATGTAGAAAACCTGTCCCTGATGAAAGGAGAATAAGCCTGTCATGGCCAGTATTAACTCAGAAAAGTTGGATTATTGGCTTGTGTACTTGGTTTTAACACACGGTTAAGTTCATGTCATCAAAAAGAGGCTATAGATGATTTTGGACTGTGTGGGGGGGAACTGGATCTGGAGAAAACATGCAAACTCCTCACTGAGAGACATGGCCCATATCTGAACAAACATCCTTCATGCTATGAGGTGAGAGCTCTATCTACTGCACCACTGTGCAAATGAGCTCATAGTTTGTTGCAACTATAACCACACCTATTTCAACCATGACAATGGTATAGTTTAAAAACCCTCAACATCAAATATTAAATCAAATTGTGATTTGCTGTAAAATGAAGAGAGGCGGTTCTCTCTTGATCGATTCTTCATGATGCTTTGAAGAAGTTTACCTTCTCAACAAACAATGGACTCAGATGTGATCGTCAGATTATTCTAGCTGCCTTTACCCTCTCGTAACAGGAAGTCACTAATATCCAACAATAACAATGAAACCGTAGTATAACAGTTCAATAAATATACAAATACTCTGAAACGGAACTGTGTGTGATTGTTATTAACTTTCTCGTCTTGTTTTCTTTTCTCCAAACATAGACAAGTATTTGTTTCCTTCCCGTCCATTTGACATTAAGGAGAATTTCTCCACAGTTGTGATTAAAGAGATAAGTAAATGGCCTCAACATGTGATATCAGAGTTCTGTCCACATTATAAAAAGCACAGTCATGTAGAAAGTGCAGTAATCACATCTGAGGTTGCTGTCGTTGTTGCTGTTATAATATTGGACTCTGATCTTCCTGAATGGCTAGTCAGTAATTATTTATTTATATAATGTTTTCTTGGAGATGATTACTGTGATTTAACTTGTTCCCCTGGTTGGCTAATCAGGTGTTCACTGTGAGTGTGGGAAACCTGAGTTCAAAACCAAGATGCGGCAGGAAGAGCGTTTGGTGTTAAAACTCACTGAGCCCAGCGCCAGTTGAAACACACTTCTAATAGTGTCACACAAATTTAGGTGTTTTTTAGCTTCTTCAGTCATTTTTTTACAGAATGATTCTTTATATGCGTTTTGAGGCCGAGACCTCAGGGTTTACGGGTTTTATAAACGGTAGATAATCACTTGTAATCACTGGCCACACTGACAGTCAAAACTGTTGGTAATTACTTTGTATCATCTGTAAACATTAAGCAAGAATCACATTTCAGCGGTATTCACTGTTCACTGGTAGTGTTTGCATGTGTGGTTGCACTTTTCACACGCACGTATCAACATGTGTGCACATTTCTGCATGTGCAAACGTGCGCACGTGGTTGAGTACCACATAATGACCCAGCACCAGAATTGCAAGTCGGGCAAATGACAGACCCACAGAGATAAAGACTGTTCTTATGCTCGTGTAATTCAAACAATAATCTGCAATGGACTCGCTGAGCCTGCCAGGCTGCGCATCTTATCTGTAATCACAGCTGTCACGTTCAGACAGAAGCAAAAGAGCAATTTTAACCAGCCTCCTTTAGTATGTTAATACTTTGATAAATAGTGTTTTTCTTGAAAAACACTTTATGATGAAAGGCACTGTAAGTATGCAGATAAGTGACAAATATTTCTAAATCTGTCCACGCCAAACCGAGACTCTTCTTAACATTTAAACATACAAGTAAAGTGGAAATTAAGTGGCCCTGACTGGAGCTAGACTGTATTTTCCATTTTCACCCTGCAGGTCTATAAACCAGCTCAGACATGTGTATCTGCAACTACTGAGTGTGTGCGATTCAAAAGTCCTCCTCTGATACACGAGCACGAGTGTCTGCTCTCTGGACCGCAGTGTATTTGTCTCTGTCAGCAGCTCTTCAGCGCCGGCAAGGATCAAAAACCATAAAATAACAGTCCAGGAAACCAAACATGCTGAAATTAACCAAAGTCTACGGTTTCAACTGGCAGAGGAAGTCAGGAAAAAGATTTTCTTCACTGGGTTATTTTAGTCCTTTATTGGAAAAAGGCAGAGTTAGAGGTGGAGTTACAAAACAGACTTTATCCTGAAAATATTAGTAATAACGATGACTGTTCAAAATACCCTCAGGGCCGTTAAGGGGAGTATTGTCTCTGGAAACGGAGCTGTTGTGTAATCTGTGTGATTGACTGTCTGTGGAATCTCTTTTTGAGGGGAAAATAAGCTTACATGCATGAAATCGGTGTATCCTCTCAATGTAGTGAAAATCTTATGCTACTTAGACTTTGCTGTCAGATTACCTGAAACCAGGGAGAGTCCCAGTTTAATTACTCTGAGTAAATAGGTGACAGTAGTTCCCGTCACCAGTGGGGGATTCAGACTGAGAGTGTGTTTTCACAACTCGAATGTGGGACTTTTCTCTCTCATCTCACACTTCCAGCTGTGTTTTTGTTGTCTTTCCCTCATTTTCTGTTTTTCTTTTCATATCAGAATAAGTGTTGACAGACTCTTTCAAACATTTCAGAAACGTTTCTTCAAACTCTTTCAATATTGTTCCCATGCACATTTTAGGGCCTTTTAAGTCTTGTAAAGAGTCTTCACAACACTTCTCCAGACCACATTGTGCTGTGTGTCGCTGTCATCTAAAATAAACAATGCCGTGTGACTAATTGAGAGAAATATATTGAGCAGATGTGCCTCAGCTGCATATCTGCCTGAAAAATCATTCAACAATCCCCCACGCCCTAAACTTTAGACCTCTCCTTGCACTCCCTCAGCCTCTCTGGGGAACAGCTACAGGCAGCCTGGCTCCAGTCTTCTTTACTAAAACCACCAGTGGGGGTCTCCATGGAGGGCATACCCAAACGCTGATTCCCTCCTGGAGACGCAGGTACACTCATCCTCCTGGAATCAGTGCGGAGGAGGATGGTCACAAGTGATCATAAACATATGAGAACAGTTAATGAGTCACAATAAAACCTTGGTCCTCCTGCCATTCTGCCTCGTTTGTGGAAATTTAATCTGTAAAGTCATTGCGGGGGAAAACGTCTCACTCCCAACTCTTTATCTTGATGCATTCTATGCCTCTTATAAATCGCTACTTATATATGAACCCCAGTAATGAACACCTGAACTTGGAGGAGTGTAGCGTAACATGCCTCACTGTTTTGACAATGCTCACGCAATCAAATACCGGAAAAGTCCCCGTCAGTCATTTTATGAAATGTAACTGACTCAAACTCTGGCTTTACCGTGTGAGCATTTCCAGCAGTGCGGTCAAGGGTTTAGTTCAGGGACCCACAGTGGCGACCTGGCAGAAGTGGGATTCGAGCCTCATAACTCCATATTTGAAAACAATGGGTTTGATTTTCTCTATTTCTACAGCCAAATGAATGCTGGATATTTGATGCAGCCAATGTGTACGTATAAATAAATGCACAGAAAGGAAACTCAGATAATTGTCCCGCAGACAAGAAAATAATACAAGATATTTGCAGTTGTTGAGAGTTTTCCTGCCTTTGTCAGTATATGAGCTCGAACTATTTCAAAATACTTTTCTCTCAGTTCTAATACATGTTGACATTTTGCAATCCCAATTCTCCTAAGTTGAAAAGATCAACGTGGAAACATGTTTATTAACCATATAAAAGCAGTGATGCATTTCAATATTGCTCTTTAAAGACAGATGCATGATAGGAAATTATCCCTGCTGTGAAAAATGTTGTCTCCAGAGGCCTCTGGGCATGAAGCGTACGATATAACGGGTACACAGCTTCATCTGGGAAAGTATGCTGGATCGTAAAACAGCAACACCTGGCATTTCTCACCACTCTGACAGTGTGCGCCAATCACTTGCCGACACGGCTCTGATCGTTATGTTTTCTTCTCACTGTCACAGATTCATTTGTGAATTGCCCCGTCGGAGACCCACAGGCCACTTAGAGCCTGTTGCCCTCTGACCTCAGGGAGGGGTTAAGCATGGGAATGAGAGGGTCGCTGAGAAGCGAGGGGTTAATTGTCATCCCTCTTAGAAGTAATCGGCAAAATCACCCACACTCAATACTCCCCCAGCCTAGCCCAGCACACGCACACACACGCACGCACACACACACACACACACACACACACACACACACACACACACACACACACACACACACACACACACACACACACACACACACACACGCATGTGTTTGATTGCTACAGTGGCAGCTCAGCTCTTTATCCTCCACTGTGTGCCTTCGTATCCTGGCCTGCAGGCAAACAGTTCTCCTTGTTGTAGACAGATAGATGTTGTGCTTGTTTCCTGCTGCATGGTTAGCATACCACGGAGGGCTAGGAGGTCGGGGTTAGCCCACATCGCTCCCCGCGGGACTTGGTCTGGACTGTACCCCGGGGGGTCACCCAAACATACAACCGAACCACAGTCCCAGACATTCAGTCCCACTGTGAGTGAATACAGTGGAGATCAAGTGCCGTCTACCAGTCTGTGGCGGTGCAGGATGCACAGAAATTATTCCAGCTATTGGAGGGATATCTGGAGGAAGAGGAATGTTAACTGGACTGGAATTTCTTTTATGATTTGTCATTCCAGCTATTCATTTGAAGGACAGTGTGGAGCTGTGGGGCTGTTTGTGCACGTGTTTGTGTGCACGTGCGTGTGTGCGTAGTCAAGCTTGTGTGTGTGTGTGTGTGTGTGTATATTTATGAGAGGCAAAATGGATGTGATTATAGGACTGGATGGAGCGCGGTGGGGTAGGAGGGTGAGACAAGGAGACAGACGAAAGCCAGGTTGGAATGGGAGGGTAATTGGCTGGGATGAAAAATGAGAGTCCTTGACCCTCTGTTACCTCCAGGGATGGCTGATAGCACGAGAGCCTATCCCATCACCCCATCCCTGTGCCACTCCCTCACCCATAAAGATCTTTAACTACAGGGATGGAGGACAGGAGG
>NC_137661.1:20123550-20368550 GCF_963422515.1 Blennius ocellaris
GAATGGGATCAGGTTTCCATGGTCGGGAGTGTGTGTGTGGAGTGCATGGAGTGCATGCATGTCTGACTAAGTGGAGGTTTCTCCTCTGTGTGACTCCTGTGTGGACAGACAGATGTTCCAGCCTCATGTGCAGACTGAGGATCCACACAAAAGTGGAAAGCCAAATGTTGGAAATAAAAATAATCTACGTTTTCAAAGAGGTAATATCAAGGAAACATCTTGATATAAAATTTGCTCGCATTGTGTTTTGGGTCATTAACAAGCACTCTTTGTCTACGTCTGAACTGGATGGTCCCCAAACAGAAATATGAATATGACTGCCAACACTATCAGAACATATACACTGACCACTGGCTTGCATGTTACTTTTCCAGCCTTACCTCTGAAAAAAAAAAAAAAAACCTTAATGAAAAAGAGGAAAAAGAAATAACTGGAAAAAAATCCTGACTGTTTATTGACCTTTCATTCTCTCCCATTTTCCTCATACATATGCGTAGATACAACAGATTCTTATAATCCTGGTTTGACTGCACCCTTTCTTCTGGCTGAAATATTTTCACCTCATTTTGCAGCTCGATTGCAATATGCAACTTTCCACTAATTGAGTTTCCAATCATCTTTACTTGAAAATGCATCCATTTACAACCTGTGGACACAAAAAATTTAAATAAACAGATGAAGGTGGTGCAGAGGCACAGTAATGATGCTCTGTAGCCTCTGTAGTCTCTGCGGAGCAGAAAGCGTCCACCTCGGGAGCCAGTTTGAAAAAGTGACGGTTGCAGTTGATCTGAGCACCATTGTCGTACAAACAGACACCCAAAATGTGACTAGATTTTTACAGTTTCACTCGTTTTCTTGTGAATGGGCCCAAGAAGCCAATGTTTTAGTGAAGTAATCAAAAGGTAGTTGCTTCGTCTTCTTGTAACTTCAAAGAAAAATGCTCCTTCAACAGAATCTCGCTCTATTTCATCATTTTCATTCAAGTAATGTGCTGCAGTGCAAATGAATAGAGGTCTGCCCCACCATTACCTGTACGGCTACAGCCTCGCTGTATAGGTAGCATCTCAGATCTAGTAATGGCGAACTTTAAATACTTTGGAGATATTCAAATTCCAATTTACACAAGTGTCGACTGAGCCCCCAGGAAATATTTTGAACACTTAACACACTATTTATACTACTAATCGCACTGAAATCGACCAGTTAATTTGATTATTGAACGCCTCCCACAGAGCAACATGAAAATACCAGGTAAACAAAGGTCCCTGTTTCTGCTGAACTTTAAACACATTCTGCTGCAACTCCTTGATTGTTTAAGCTGGGTTAACATTTATTGCATGAGCAGTTCACACAGAGAAAGTCTGACCGGATAAAATCCATGGAAGATAGATAGGTTAGCCGACCCCGCTCCCCATGCAGATTAAACACATTCACATCAAGTTTGTCAGTTTCCTGAACATTGTGAAAGCAGCTTTGGAAGCCAGGGTTAATCTTTTTTTCCATGCCTGAAGCCGAGAATAATTTGTATCTGTGTGGCAACGGTTGCTTCAAATGGGTGAAAAAAAGGAGGATATTTTCTTCTTCTCAGCAGAATCGACTGTACCTAGTTGACATCTCTGTGGACGAATCATGTTTTTAATGTGAGCCAGGCAAACTGCTTGAAAGATGTAACTCACAGCCAATGTTCATCTCTATGAGCAAGCAGGTGTAAATATGCACAATTTTATTTTTGCAAGTTTGCTAAAATTCTGCCATTGATTTTTTTTTTTTTTCCTAAACTCAAACTGAGCCAGAAGATGAACATCAAACATTTTAAAATGCAGGTGAATCTCTCAATGCGATCTGCGAAACAGCGACACACTCAGATGAGCTCTTGAAAGAGTCTTTGATCATTTCTCGCAGTGTCTTAGAGACGTGATCATGAAAGATTCATCCATCAATGTGGCAAAAAAGAAAAGAGTTCGAGTTCAAAGTGAAGTGCGACGCTGACGTACGAGTTTGCCGCATGGGCGATGGAGAAAAGTGATCGTTTATCTGTGTGTCGTCTCTTACCACATCTGTGGAGGCTACATGTGTTGATGTTTACGTCATGATAATCGTCTCAACTCAACCATGACGCCTCTCTCTCTCCCTCCTCTCTCTCTCTCTCTCTCTCTCTCTCTCTCTCTCTCTCTCTCCTCCAACCCTGTTGCTGTCACATCAAACCTGACCTTCAGAACCTGAATGCAGGCCCACTATAAGTGTGCATTGTGGTTTTTGGCAAACTACAGAAGAAAGGGTGATATGGAGGAGGCTGAGAAATGCATGGATTCAACTGGAGTTAAAAATATTTGATTGGACAGCTATCCTGCAGCAGTGCGTGGGCAGAGACGAGGACAACGGCGAGGGAACTGAATAGAAAAGGGTGGTACAAAGCTGAAATCTGAACTCCTGCCAAACTATTGTAAGAGTAACTGCTCCGCCCGCAGCTGTCCTGGTAATCTTTCCCACCGCTCGTTTCCCCTCCACATCTGTCCTCATTCCTTCTCCCCTCTTATCATGATCTAATCACCAAAACAGAGAATCTTTCTGAGCACCAGTGAACCTGGCCACACACCAGCATTGGATGTCTCTATGAGCAAAGACTGTGATGGACTGATATGACACAAAATCAAAAAAAAAAAAGAAAGAAAGAAAGTATTTTCCAAAGAAAGAAATAACCGGCAAGCTGAAGCACAAGAGGTGAAATGGAGGAGAATGGAGGGGACGTTAAATGGAAAATGGCTGCGTGCCAAGTGGCAAAGTGCCCTTTCAGCTGTCTGCTTGTTTTATACACACTCTTCCATCACAAACATTGCTGAGGACAAGCTTTGGCGTGTGTGTGTGTGTGTGTGTGTGTGTGTGTGTGTGTGTGTGTGTGTGTGTGTGTGTGTGTGTGTGTGTGTGTGTGTGGTGTACACGCAATAACTTGTTCTGTTTACCATAAACTATAAAAGGCCTTGTTTCGCAGGGGGACGATTAAGAGTGGACTGCTTTGTTCAGCAGACAAGATTGGGGACATAGAGACATGTAATTTAGAGTGCCGCCCTAACTTCCTGTCAGACACTCATAAAGAAAGATGATAACACACTCATGAAGATGTACCTGTCAGAGACCTTTTGACAAATTCCCCAATATGTGTGTGTGTGCGTGTGTGTGTGTGTGTGTGTGTGTGTGTGTGTGTGTGTGTGTGTGTGTGTGTGTGTGTGTGTGTGTGTGTGTGTGTGTGTGTGTGTGTGTGTGTGTGTGTGTGTGTGTGTGTGTGTGTGTGTGTATGCGTGCGTGAGCGCATGTAAGTGTGCTCATCAGTCAAACTCTCCTTCCTGTCCACAGTCAAAGAAGTGTATTGTCTGCTCTTATCAGTGCATCTGTGCAAGAAGGAGGTGCAAGGTTGTACCTGTTTCACTGCTTTGAAGCCTTGAGATACATTCGGCTTTTAACACTAACAAAACAGACACCGGATTCATTTTGTTGAATGGTGAATGTTGCTATTGATCGGCTCGTGTCAGACTTTGTATCTTGAAAGACACAAAATGGATGGAAAAACTAATGAAAATGAAAAACAATTAAAAAAAACATCAATGAAAAACAATAATGGAAATAATGTGATTAATTTAGATTTTTTTTTTGCTGGGCATTAGGGCTAATCAAATGTTGTGATGAGTATAAAAGTCATTTCGATCCAATGCAATGACCGTTCCAGCAGTAGCGGCACCAGAAATTTAGTTCTGCTGGTGCTTTGAGGGAACTCGCTCATTCAGTGCTGTTGGCAATCTCTCGATCTTTGTCTTTTCCATTTGCTTTTTGTCATTGCATTTACTGGATGAGTCAAGCCGTTTGGAAAGGACAAAAGCAATACAATACAAATCAGCAAGGGCTGTGTTCTGGTCTTTCTGATCAGGGCGATTCATCAAAATGGAATAAGCAAAGACAAGATAGAAATCCCGTCAGCCCAACCGGTCAGCAGAAAGCCGCCACCTCTGAGTCTGGTTTCTGCAAAGGTTTCTTCCTGTTAGAGGGAGATTTTCCTTTCCACAGTCGCAAATAAACCTGCTTGCTCATGTGGATCCATAGGGTTTTTCTCTTTTCTCTGTTAAAAGCTCCTGGAAATGACTGCGTTGTATTTGGTGCTATATAAATAAAGTTCAATTGAATTGAATTATCCCAATGAGTGTATTGTCTTACAAATGGGGTTTTGTAAAACTTCAGAGTTTGAATTTTGTTTTTCCATCTGCCCTGATTTAACCTTTTATCCAAACTTTATTATCCCGTCGTTAAACACTTGTTTTTTTCTGCCCTACATCGGAGGCTTGCTTTTTATTGGTGCCATCTTCATCATGCAACTGAAGCCTAAAAGCATCTTCTTCTCCTTCTTCTTCTTCTTCTGACTTTTACAAGAGCAAGTAACAATGTAGAAAAACTGGTTACACCCTAAAAACCGGTCCAAACATTTTTTTTTACCCTGATTAGTCTTCTTGAGAATCCCGTTGTCCTGTGAGTTGTTGACTCTTTAACGTCAGAGGAGTTAACATCAGATGTAACAGTACTTAGGAAATAAACAGTACTTAAGTCAGATTGCATATTTAAAAATTGTTATGCAACCTGACTATAAGACCTAAATGCAAGACTGTCTCTATGCAGGATGTCAGTGGTCCTACATTATCTGTTAGCAGACCATGACTGCTGAAATTGATAAAAGTGAACCACAGCTATTGATTTTCTCTGAAACCATGAGATGGGAACACGCTAAAGTCGAAGGACATTACTGAATAACGATATACAGTTTCATAAATATGATCTCAGATTTACATCTAAGTTAATTGAAAGTGTAATGAAGATAATAGTTGCTGTAATCAATTTATGTGTCGAGTAAAGTGACAGTGTTCGATTTGTTATTTTCCACTGCTGTTGAAAAGTTGAACACTTTGAACTGCCAAACATTTAACCTTTCTACACAGAGTGGTAAAATTGGTATATAACACTATTCACTGTGGTACAGTATAAGTATTGTTTCTGCTGCAGCTAAAGTTCCCAGCAGAGTAGTAACCACAGTCAATGCAATAAAACAAAGAGCTCCATTTAAAAAAAGAGCTCTGTTTGCTGTTAAAATCCTGGAGTTGTGATCTGCAGCTCCTGCCCAGTGTGTTCTCTAAACGGTATCGAGCAGATTTACGTTGCTATTTTAGAAAGTTAAGATAAGAGACATGCTTAAGAACTCCTCTATATCCACCATACCCCACCGTGCCTGATTGTCTGTGCCCTAACATGAGAAAGCCTGGCTGGCCTGGAGCCAGCTGGAGCAGCCCTGAGCTCCTCTGAGAACCAGCGTTACAAAGGCTCACTGTGCTGGAGTGGCACAGAAAGCTGCACCCTGGCAGCAGCTCTGAGACGGAGCCAATGTGGGGCTCCACTTGAAAAGTGATTTTTTTTTTTTTTCTTGTGTCTTTCACCTCCACCCGCTTGTTTTCTCACAGGGATCACCTTGTCTTACCTCGTCTTACCTGTTACGTTTCCCTGCATCTGCTTGTCGTGTTGTTTCACTTGTTGCCTCTTAGATATTAAGCCTTGACTACTCAATAATCGTGCCTCACCTGCTTGTTGCCTTTTGCTTTTCACATTTTTATTACCGCTTTTATTACGGCATTTATTACAGCATTTATTACAGCAAGTCAAGTCACTAACAATCCTCTGTTTCCACATCATTTTTGTATAAAGATCGAGACAACAATGCCTTATTGTCAGTGGGTTGAGTAGACTGAGCACAGCCAAAGAGCGAGAGAGAGAGAGAGAGAGAGAGAGAGAGAGAGAGAGTGCAACAAATGTGGAGGATATCCTAAGCATGCTTGTAAAGAAAAAAAATTACAAATTAGTATTAAGCTTTAATTAAAGCATGAATAAGGTAGAATTTCAATGATGGCTCTCATCCTTTATCATATTTTTATTAGACTGTTATGGCTATGTATCTTTCTGTTTGTTAAATCAATATGTTGTTAAAATACAAATATGTTTTATTTTTCTTCAGCCTTCCATCAAACAAGAGACAATGGCAGAAAATCTGTTTGACAGATAAAGTAAATAAAGGATTTTATTAACACAACTCAAATACTCTGTGCTGGCCCATCCCACAAATGCATGTTCCTTATAAATGTGGCACCAACTTAAAAGGGACATAACAGGTGGGGCCACACGGCGGCATGGTGGTTATTACTTTCAAAGCAGGAATGTCTTGGGCTCAAATCCAGGCCGGGCCTTTCTGTGTGGAGTTGTATTGGTTTTCTTTTGGTTGTCTGGTTTCCTCTCACTGACCAAAAACAAGCATACGAAGATATTACCTTTTCCAGTGGTTTAGCATTAGAACAAATCTATGATATTTTTTCTGCATTTTTTTTTTTTTTTTTTTTTTGGTCCTTCAGGTGTAAAACAGTCTCATACTGCAGCTGTGTGTATAATCTATTTTATCCATACAGGTGACTGCAGTGCTACTGTCCCGAACCCAGAAACAAATACTGTACTGTAAATCAAATACAAGCAAGGCCTTTGAGAAAGCCATACAAATCTCCTAGTAACTCCAACGTGTTTTTTCTTTTTTTAATGTCGCCTAAGTCAAGAACAAACAGCAAATATTTGACTTTCACTCGGCTATTCAGAGTCACAAATACCACAGCGAGTGGTGGTTCTCACCTGAGGTACACAGTACAAATGTGGTCAAATGTTTGTGTTCATGCCTTACAAATGTACAAAGTCAGATGTTGTTCATATTGGGTCATTCGGTCAAATCAATGCAGTTGTTAGAATAAAAAAATATGCCAAATTATACATATATACATGTAAATACTTTTATCTCTTAATCCTTTTCTGCTCATACACTACGGAAATCCCTGATTTGATGAAAGAGTGAGTTAGATGAGCAGGTGGGACCATGGGAATCTTCCACTTTATGTCCAAAATGCAGCAACTGATCCACATCAAATTGGTTTTAATAGGGAAAAACGGAAATTCCTTTGAAATAAAAAAAAGCAAGGATGTTCACATATTTTCCTTGAATAATAATAACTCACTTAACCTCACTTTGAGAAAATCTTTGTTCAAATCTAGGTTTTAGTTTGTTATATGCTTCCTGTGTGTGCAGGGCATGTTTGTCTATCATGTATCTAAAGTTATATATATACATTTGATTACAATAGATATATGGATGCATGTATGTCTGTGTTTTGTATGTACGTGTGTAAATGAGCAAGGTAAGAAGGAAGAAACATCTACAATAAAACATATGTACAATTTTGCACATCCTCAACATGAATATTGATTGGTACAAATATTCAATATTTGTGACAGGATTAAAACACACTTGTGTACCTGCTTGTGAGGTAGTTTTTCATGCCGGCTCGCCAGTGTCACAACCATCGTGTGACAGAGCTTGTGTTGAAGCTGCACCCCCGGGTGGGACGTGCCCACACCTATACAGGCTCTGGTAAAGGGCAGCTTCTGACCCATGACTTCACATCAGTTTCATGGTCATGACTTTGATAATGTTCTTGGCGTGTTCACTGATAGCGTTGACCTGAGCATCATGGCCATTGGGTCAGTCTGAGGTGTGAAAACCACTGACCCAACGTCTAAGCAGCCGTTGCTTTGTCTCTTCATTCCCAACAGACGAGCCCAAACAAAAGGAAACAAAGTGGCAGCAAAACTCGCTCGTGTGCCATGATTTCCAAAGTCTCACATCTTGAGACCAACATGTGTAAATAAACATGTGTGCAGGTGATCGTCTCACCTTTCCTCCACTCCATCCCCGACTTAAATAAACATGTGGGGGGAAGTTAAGGGTTAATAAGGCCAAGTTCAGGGGAAAAAAAGAACGGAAGGAGCAATGGATGCAGCTAAGGAGAGGTGGGAGGTATGAGAGACCCAGGGGAGCTCATTATACTCAGTCAGAGGAGACGTTAACTCACACACACATACTGACACACACACACACACAAACTTGTTTAATGCACACATAGAGACTTATTACTCTCCATGTGTAACATACGCTGGCTTGAAGCCCCATTAACACACAGCGTTTTATAAGCGTACTTATTGAAAGCAGTAACCCAGAAAACTCATCGGTTCCTGCGAGGGTGAAGCCCGCAAGCTCCATTATAGGATGAAGCAGGAATATATGTCCACTTTCCAGGATATTAAACTGTGTGTAGCAAAGACTTGGTGTCTTATATCTTTTATATAAGGCACCAAGAAACGATGTGTGAGACTTTAAGCGAGCTGGTCTTAACCCAACATGATGTACTCTTGTAGTAAAGACCCCCCCCCCCCTCGACGTTGGCAGGCATATCTGTGTTATAATAACACAATGGAGCTGTTGCCTTGTCTTGCGTCTCTCCATGTTAGCTTGGCACTGTTTATTTACAAGTGCTTGTTTTATGATCATGGTTTTAATTGATAGTTAACTGTGGCTCTGCTCTCCCACTGTTGGATGAGCATAAACAAGTACTAAAGCAAAACATGTGTTGGACTTCCAGCTCTGAGCGAGTGTGTGTGTGCGCACATGACCCCAGCTGACAGAGCCAGAAAAGCCAGGCTGGTTTCATTATACGCTAAACTGGCCCATTATGGTTAGGGGGATATCATCCAAGCCCTAAACAGTTACTATGGCAATGCCATCTCATCCCTCTTATTTTTTTTTTCATCCTCCCTTGTGCTCTTCTTGCTCCTCACCTCTGCTGCCTCCACCCTGACGTTGCACCCCCCCCCCCCCCTCCTCTTTTCACTTCACCACATCACACTCCGACACACACAGAAGCAGAAACTGCCACGCACACGAGCTCCTACGTGCACTCACACGGAGAACGTGGCACTCAGGCTCCCTTCCCCTTGCGATAAAGTTTCACAGCCGTTTTCCCTCTGCCCTCTCACACTGACGGCCCATCTACCCAAGAAAAACAAACCAGGCGAAAAGAAAACAGCAGCTTTTGGTGTTTTGATATCGCTGTCTTTTTCCTTTGTGCATTATTTTCTTCAGCTTCAGTTGTGTCTCAATCCCAAGTTTCCAGGTCCTGTACTGCTGAGTTGTAGGTGAATTATTAAGCAAAAGACCATTAAATACATTACCTTTATTTGCTGGAGGTCAATTTCTTAAGTATTTCTACCTTATTGTCTTCATTTTTGAGTTTGAGGGGGATTCTGTGTAGAGTTTGGATGTTTCCCCAGTGCGTGTCTATTCTATTCTATTCTATTCTATTCTATTCTATGTTAAAATAGTGAGTTGAGATACCTGAAGATGGAAACTCAAGAAAATTATTTTTAGTTTATACATTTTAAAACTAAAGGGAACTTCCTCTGTGCCATTCAACTGCTTCCTTTGGGGGTCTTCACGGCAGATGATGTGCTTCTCTCTCATATCTCCTACCTCCACTAATCCTATTTCATTTTATATTAGATTTTTACTTGATTATTCAGAATTAAAATGTGACAATGTGTTCTCTCCTTGAAAATTGTGTGGTAACGTATCCCTACATCTAGATTGTGAGCATAAGACCAGCGGTAACAACCTAGCTTACGTTGTCCTCAGGATTAGAAACTGTAGGAAGAACTACGTTGAAGCAGTCTACTATGGCTTTAACAGACAGCAGACCCAAACTGATACTATTTACCTTCTTTCGATTGTGTGCTTATATCCCCTTTTTCACGTGGTTGATCACACTATTTTTAGATAAGATCAATATCAGACTTCAGTGTGAATTTGTCCAAACTGCACAGGAGAAACAAGTGATCACATTGAGCTCAGTTTGTATGTAGAAGTAAAGAATGGATGCTACTGAACTCAGTATGTATCCAGTATTTTTCAGTTTGATGTGGAGTGGAAGCCGGTGGAACTGTGTACAGTGACTGAACATTACTTTTTGTGGAGCCACAGCAAGCTACCTCAACATTTTAACGTGTACCATAGTTGCCATTGCAACACATTGGATGTCTGTCAACTTTACATAAAGACACACACTTTAGTTTCTTTCTTTTATTGTCTTCATTCTGTCACAAAACTCAGATCGAGACCATAGATGGAGCAAAAAAACCTCAAGATTTGTAACGTTTTTTTATCTTGCAGTCTGATCACACCCTGATGGTGACAAAAGTGTACTTGCCTGTACTCTTTAAATATGTGTCTATACTATTTCTCAGCTTGGGGGGAGAATTACAAGGAAAAACAGGCAATGATTGGCATATTTTAATAGCTTTTTCAGCTAGATTTTCAGTCTTTGTGCTAAAGCTGGGTAATTGCATTCTGGCTCTATCACAGCTAACTAGTATAATTAGCTGAAATATTTAGTATAATTTTCTGTTTTAATGCTCTGTAATAACTGAGTCTGTATCCAGGAACATTAAATTACTGGTTGGGGGAAAAAAAAAAAAAAAAAAATCTTAATGTAAAATGGTTATAGCAAAGATATCACTGGAAGACTACAGTGAGGCTTGAAGAAACTAAAACACACAGGCACACATGTTGAAAACATTAAAAAAGACTTCAAGTGGTTTGCTAGTTTTCTGTTTTGTGGTGGGGGCCAGTGGTCTGTGATTCTTATTGGGTTGTGTTTGATGTCTCAATTTAATGTGCCCTGCATTATGATTGTGCACGCGCGCACGCACACACACACACACACACACACACGCACGCACTTAGAAAGGCGCACTTTATTATGTGAGCAGCCATTTGCCTTGTCGCCATGATGAAGCTCTTGGCGCTCTACAGAGGCCGTTTTAAAACCCAGACACCCTTAGCCATTACTCAGGTGATATGCCAGTGGCCGGTGATCAATGTGTCTCTAATAGAGAGGACAAGGGAGCGCAGAAAGCGAGGCAAAGGCAGCAATATTGATAGAGAGAAATAAAGATAAGCACAGAGAGTGATTGCACTTTTACCTTTTACCTTCATCACCCTGTTCATTTAGCGCTAACTGGCCCTAACCTGCTCCGCCGTAATAGCCTGTCTGGGTGCTGTATTTACGAGGTGCCATCAAAACAATTGCGTCTATCCAGGCACCTGGTTCATACACTTTCATCACTTTTACCATTATGTCTTCACTTCACTTCACATGGGCGAGTGTATGCGCTGAAAGGCGCGTTGACCCGAGCTTTATCAAGAGGGAGGAAAGCTCAGGGGGTGACTGTTGACTGCGAGGCGGTTCGCGCTCCTTAAAGTTCAGCCAAATCCTGAGGTCATCACTCATGTTTCGGTTAAGTCTATCTGACCTTCAGTGCCTTCATCGGCCTAACCGTCTATCAGTGAGGTTCTCTTCGCTGCGTTTGGTAGGTCAGTTCACAGGAATGCCGCAGGTTTCACAGACGTTTCAGAGAGCGACCACAGTGAATCATAAAGGGGGTTGATGAGCACTGCGAGTGAGGAGGAAACCGAGCGAGGGGTTTGACTGTGCAGTGTTTTGTCTGCGCATTGGAAAAGGAAGCTGAAGAAGTAGAAACGTTGATAAGCATGTGGGGGGAAGTTAAGGGTTCGGGGGGTTCTATTGTGCTCGTGTGAACAAGTGTGAGGTGGTGAGAGCTGGGCAGGCAAGAGTGCCAGGCCAAAGCAGGGAGGGGAGGGAGGGAGGGAGAGCGAGAGAGCGAGAGAGAGAGAGAGAGAGAGGGAGAGAGAGGGAGAGGGAGAGAGTGAGCATCTGGAAAACATCAAGCAATAGCTGTGTGTGTGTGTGTGTGTGTGTGTGTGTGTGTGTGTGTGTGTGTGTGTGGTGTGTGTGTGTGTGTGTGTGTGTGTGTGTGTGTGTGTGTGTGTGTGTGTGTGTGTGTGTGTGTGTGTGTGTGTGTGTGTGTGTGTGTGTGTGTGTGTGTGTGTGTGTGTGTGTGTGTGTGTGTTGTGCAGCGCTCCTCTGGTCTCTGGCTTGTTAACCTGCAGGTCATGGGCAGCTTCAGGTGATGAAGTCGATGCCTGGCACACAAGAAGAGAGTAATGACCTCTTCCACAGTGAGCACATGCCCCAGAATATATGCACGTACGTAGAAACACACGTTCTCAACATCTGCTCATTGTGTGTTTTGAGTCAAATTCAAAGGTTCACAACATCTTAGAAGAAACACGTCGACATGTTGGGAAAGTATAGATCCTGCTCTTATTGTATGTGAACTGGGAAGCAAACACTTTGTGTGGTTTAGCATATTTACAGGCGATAGAAGTAAACAGCCTTTAAAACTGTAGATCAATGTACAAGAGCTCTGTCACTAGCATGCGGTATTCAATACACTATTACATTTAAAGAGTTTTAAGCATGTTAACATAAGTTGAAGTTTGAGAAATTGGCCTTTTGGCTGGTGTTTTGCCATCACCATAAAGTTGGCGCAACATGTCTGGATGTCTCGTCATGAAGTCAATGGTTTTGAAAATGCATTCATGTCAAGATGCCCCCAAAAAAGTTGGTATTGATCACAAATGAAGTGGATTTTCATATTTTGCTATTCAACAGCTAAATTAAACAGCAGTCTGTCAAGACATTATGTCATCGCGCCGAACATGAACCAGTCCACTTTAACAGTCTTGTTTGTTTATACTGGCGCCTGTGCAAATGGTTCTAAATCTAACTTTCAAATTTGTACATTTATCGGTTTATAATATGTCAGAAGTCAACAAGGGGAAAGACGTTTGTGGAACGTGTAAGCAATTTTGAAACATGTAACAAAGTGACAGCTTTAAATGAACACAAGGCGTGAAGTTCACTGTTCACTAACATAGATCATATGTAGCCTACGAGGTTTAAATATTATATATGTAGGCTATAGAACTACTTTAGATAACTATCATTGTAGATCTTTAGATCTTTGGTCAAATGTCTCACGCTCAACATTTAATATTTGCTGTCTGTGATACACAAAAATGTATTAGATTAAGTTAGATTTGGATATCATTTACCACTACCCACCTCTCAGAGACATTTGCATTGACCAAGTACAGAAGAACACCCGTTGTATTTTGAAGGCCTCAGCCCACCCAGCACACCACCTTCACAATACTGACCTGTGCAAAGAGATAGCAGAAGTTTTAAAAGATCCAACAAATACATTGAAAAACAGCTTCTGCCATCAAGAAGTCAAACTTTCCCCCAAGCCCTCCATCGACATAAGATTTGATGTGTAATGACACCCCACAACACTAACCCCGAAACCCAATTTTGCTTTTCATTAATTTTGCATTGTTTGTTAGAGATTCTAAACATTGCCTTGTTTCTCAAACAATGAAAACAAAATCAGTCCTTTTTTTTTTTTTATTCTGTCTGGTTTTTGTTTAAGTTTTCCTCATCGACTCCAGCTTTTACATTCTTTTTTATGCCGTGCCTGGCTAATCAGCAGCTGGCTCTAGTTGTGGATTTGTGTTGTGACACTTTGCATGAAAACATTTTCGACTATAAGGCTTAAGCTTTACAGCAAGAGCTGGATTCTGATGGGAAAACATTCGATGAAAGGACACTCCTCTCGTGTGTGTGTGTTAGAGAAAGCGTTATTGCAGCTGGTATTGTTTGTGTTTTTGCCCTGTGAGACCTGGCTAAGTTTGGTGTTGTATTACATGTACCAGGCAAGGGGGGGGGGGGGGTTGACAGATGAACGGGGTGATATGATAGGGGGCAGGGAGGGTGTGGGGAGGGGTTGAGATTGGCACTGGGCAATTAAGCCAGTGTCTGACACCCAGAGCACTTCTCCTGCTCAGGCACTGGCCATTGTAGTCTGGAATTTGAGAAATGCATTTGATCGGCATGGTGTGTGTGTGTGTGTGTGTGTGTGTGTGTGTGTGTGTGTGTATGACTCCTGAGGACAAACCAGCCACCAGAGAAGGCAGAAGAGCGGTGGCGAGGGGGCCAGAGGTGACCTGATGAATACATGAAGTCTCACGGTGGATTTTAGCGCTTTGATCACTCGCCAATCAGCATGTTCGCTCTCAAGATCGACGTCCTTTGTTCAACTGAGAACCCAAAAAGTAATGCCTTCGAATCTTGTTTTGAAAACCCCGTTTGGCGATTGATAAAGAAGAAGTGGAGAAGAACATTCCAGCTCACATTGTGTGTATGACAGGAGTGAAAAGGAGGAGGGTCCTCAGATATTTTATCTGGCACGCTCTTTGCCTCCCTCCCCACTCAAAGGGAATCCCGTCTTTTCTCTTTGACCCAAACATTCCTCGGATCCACAGTGAATGCAAGGCCACGGTGTGCGTCGAGCTCATTGTTCACCTTCAGACTACTTAGAGTAATTAATACGATCCTCAGCCATGCAGTTTTAAGGGTTGAATAACTCAAAGGGGAAACCTACACCTCCGTCCTGGCTTCAGCGTCTGATCTACAGTTAAAGCTGACCTGCTGAGATGGTTTTACACAGGCTGAGACACACCAGTGCTCTGTCTTTATTTTCACCTTCTTTTGTATGATTCAAATTCTTTTAAGAATGTCTTTTAATAAAAAAGGCAATATCCCCCCCCTCTCAAATCATGCCAACAACGGGCATCCCACAGGTTTTTCTTGCTCCTCTCCTGAGACGCTCTGGTGCCCCCAAGAGGAGACCCACCACACTGTTCTATAAAAACACTGATTTACTGAACAGTGAAGTGCAGGCATCTCCAAGTCTCTTCCTGCTGTAACACACCTGATTGCAATGTGGGGCTCGTTATTAGGCTTTTTACAAAACAAAAAACAAAATAAAACAAAACGTGTTTGAGGATAATTAGTGTCTCAGCAGAATATAAAACACCCCAAATTCTTTTTTTTTTTTTTTTTACAAAATATTTAATCATACAAAAAAGTACCAAGAGTCAATAGATAAGGCACCTAATGAACTTTAAAGTCTTATTTATTGTATATTTCTATCATTACCAGCCCTTAAATGTGACGACTTTTAATGTTGGTTATAACTAAACCTGACAATCGTTTTTGTCAGGTTTAGAAAAACGGTTTTTGAAATTGTCTTTCAAGCTTTCCTTTCCAAAAGAAAGATTTGTGCCCAAAGAAAAACTTGCAAACATCTGAAAACAACTTGGCTTTCAAAGGTTTCGAACCAGAAATCAGCAGAGCTGTTATTCTTCATGTTACATGTGATTTTGAAGTCTTAAATCATGAAGGGACCAAAATTGTGGGAATCTGCATAAAATGTGTTCTCAAATGGTGAAGCTGAGTGATTGCAGTGGTTATTTGCAACCCTGTTTGTATTCCTTTGGGGTATACAAGATTTATTTCTGTTGTGGTGTTTCAAAAGCTCTTGTGTGAAATGAAAACTAAACATGTGCATTTATGTTTAAAGTCATAAAGTATTAAATCATACAGGCAGCTATTAAAGTTGGCAAAATAGACGTAAAACAGAATGTTGTGAAACTTTAATGGAACCTATAAGATGTTTAGACATTAAATTCACCATTCTTCTGCCACAGCCTCGTTTTAAACGACTTGAGAGAGAAGAGTGGTTTCAGTGCATGTGGTACCACTCCCTCCCAAAGCAGAGCCTTCGCCTCAGTCACTGCTGGGCGACACGTTTAACGCGCGCCATCTATTGGTAAGAAGCGGCACTGCAGCAGCAGAAACGTGTGACGTCTCAATTTCACGTTAAAGGCAGCCATCTAGTGGTAAGAAATTAAACACTTAATTTCTAAAATGATCCGAAACAAGAAAGTGAGAAAATGCGTTTATTGAAAAAGGCACAGTGCACTGGCACTATAAACAACCTTGGGGCGGTGCTGGAAACATTGCTGGGACTACAGGCTGCAGCCACCCATCTGAGTAAGTGCAACTATTGATTGTGGTCACCTCTACGTTATGCGAACTGAAACATAAGTAAGGATGGAGAATGTAGGAGTAGAAGTAGGACGCTCCCCTTGCAGCTGTCTAAGGCTTGGTGAAGCGCAGGTAATTCTTCCCAGAAGGCACGTCGGCTTTTCTCACACCGCTGGGGAAGAGAGTAGCAGCTTCAGCTTCGGAGAGCGTGGGAATGACCATGACTTCATGACCGGGCTGGAAAAGAGCAGTGCACTTTAAAAGCTGGTACGCGAGATCAGTGTTTGGTTTACGTTCAGATCTTAGACATGCGAGACATCTCTTTTGCAATTATAAATCTTGGCGTCCGTCATGAAAACATGTTGACGGCAGTAAAAAATATAAATGTACATGAATGTCTGAAAATGAATTGCAGCCCCTGAGCTTCATGTCTTCTCACTCTTGGTTTGTTGTATGTGATCAGAGACTAGTTCCTGTTTTTTCATGCCTCAATTCCAAATGAATTGAAGATTTCGAAACACAAATACATATTTTTGACAAACGAACCTACACTTCAAAAACTAGAATACAGAACTATCATGTTCATGGATTTAATGATTAATGAAGCACTGTTGCTTACAGGATGCCTTAAATGCAGCTATTTAATTGGAAGGAAAGCAAACGATCAGAATTGACCTGATTTGACAACCAATTGGCCGACAGTGTGTCATGTTGATCATTGACTCTTTGAAGGAGCCCTGTTGCTCATTTGTTATTGTGATGTGAAGATCATAGAGTGGGAAGATAAGATAATGTTTTATTTCTCATTCATTTTACGAGCTATATAAGGAAATTACAGGGGCCTCTCCCTTTGGCATCAATAAGAAATTGTGCAAAAATACACAAAATAGATAGTTCACGCACTACAAAACCGCTTGTATATAATATATAAATACAAATTTTAAAAGTGTAAAAAAGAAACCTCATCTGGCGACTATCGCAGGTATAAGCTGCATGAACACAGCGAAGTATAACTTATCGACTGCCAAAAGAATTATGTACAATATTCACGAGATATGAACATGATTAATCGACTACCAGAAAGCAAAGTGAACATAAAGACATCAGTGTACTGTGAAGTAAAAATATCTACTGAGGTTAATGAGTCGACTAACTTCTCTCTGGCATAATGTCTTGTAATAACTCTTGATTTCACAAGATGGAGCAGTGAGTCTGTATCACACATTTAGGCTGAAAATCAACCTATTTAGCACCAAAATATAGCACTAGTTTCAAAATGCAAAAGCAGATGAAATAATATTGGTTTCACAAAGGAAATTACATTCGTTTTGTTGCTCTGAATGCATTCCATCGATCAGATTTTTAAAGTAATTTATACATTTACAAAAAAAAACAACTACATTTTATGTCTGGCTATATTTTCCTCACTACTGCGGTGGTTTTAAGTGCTCAGCTGTTTGATATGCACATAGTTAACAGCACCCATCATTATCTCAATGACCGTTAAAACAGGTTCTGCAGCCTCATGTTTGTTCTCAGAAAGGTGACAAATCTGTGACATGGTTTAACTTTGTACCTTCCAGTCGACGGGTGTGGCGACCTTCTTCTGCGCAGTCAGCTGCAGGGAGTCAATGACTCTGAGGATCTCATCAAAGTTCCTCCCGGTGGTGGCTGGGTAAAGGATCGACAGCTTCAGCCGCTTGTCAGGGCCGATCACAAACACCTTGGGTAGATTGAGAAGCAGTGGGTTAATCACCACATCCACGTGAAAAAACCCAAACAAAAACAACATTATGACGACCTTAACAACATTTCTGCTGTCAAAACATCCCTGACATATACGTATGTCAGGGATAGAACGTATACATCTATGAGCTTTGGCTCAACATGATCCAGTTTTTAATAGGTACCAACCACTGCAGAGCAAGAACAACCTCCAAAATCTGCAAATGCTTACATTCAAAATGTTATTTCCATTTCTTGGCCCTCCAGTTTGAGAACTCAGTGTTTGCTTTGTGCCCCAATACATCCCCATCCAGCAAATAATGACTTTATTTCATAGTGGCACCTGTCGAAAGGTCGTATGTTTTTGATTGTGAGTGACTAAACATTAAAATGTGATGATATTTCTGTTTGGAAAGAAACCTGTCCATTAAAACAATGGGAATAAGTTGGAAATCCTTTTTTTTCTTCTGTTTTAAAGTGACGCCATATTTGTAAGAAACATACATTTTATTGCATTTGCAGCAGAGCTGAGTGGGGAAGGTATTAATAATCATTTACAATAATTTTCTTAAGAGTGACATTTTTCACAGGTAAAAGACAATATAGGTGATTTATCTTTGAAGTGCTCTATAAATAAAGCTGACTTGACTAAACGATTCCTTTTTCCAGTTATTTTATTGTTTGAACTCTAAATAGGCAAAAGGAAAACAAGCAGCCTTTTTTATATTTACCCCAACAGTTTTTTTTGTTTGTTTTTCTGCTAAGAGGGATTGTGACAGCAAAGAAATTATTTATCAAAACGCACATTTTCTTATTTTTACATTACACTGCACAACTGTCGAAATGTCTTTCAGTGCAATTAATAGTATTACAGGTCGGTAAAGTACATATTTTCTGCCATAAAATCAAAGTCAACTGGAAAACATATATAGCTCTGTGGTCAGAGCTGATTTCGTTGCAAAAGACACATTAAACTACTTTGTTTTTTCATTTTACATTCAAAAGCCACATTGTAATCGTTCAGACACATTATCGCCCCTGGTGATGAATTCAGCAAGATGAAATATGAAGATGGATTTCTCACACAGCGCGCAGTGAGGGGCAACCCGTCCTTGTCTATCTCGTCGGGGTCCAGCATGCCCAGCTTGACCGACAGCTCTCTCTTGTCGTCGGCGATGATGGGGAAGGGCAGAGCGGGTCCAGTACAGCCACCGTACGCCATCACATCCTGCAACACGGGGACACAGTCGGCTTTCACACTTGTGTGAGTTCATGTCATCATCCTGGGTTCAAAAATTCCGTGTAGCAGTTCGGCCATTTCTACTTCAGATAAGTTACAGAACGACATCTCCTTCTTCAAATATTTACTCTTTGCTTAAGCCTCCAGCAGCACGGGCTATGAACTGTGGTGATCACTTATATCACAGGGCTTGACGTAAGCGTCGGGTTCAAACAAACATTTGAAGTTTATCCTGTTTTTTTTGCTTTTAACAGCGCAGATGAAAATGTGCGAATGCAATGGCTTTAAGTTTTGTTTTTTATTTTTACATTAGAAGGTCCTCATCAGAGAGCTGAACCTTCTGCCCAAACACACATTGACATCAGCCTCAGGAGTGGAAGACGGTCCTAAGATTGGTGTTCTCCTATCTCACTGCGTTTGAGGAGCAGCTGGAGATCAGCTCATCCATTCACATGCAGAAGGTAACGCTGAGTGTTGCTTGAAACCAGAATCAAAACTGTGTGTTTTCCTTGCTAGATCAGCCTCTTTAATGAATCAACTCATAATAATTATATTTGCTCTTATTTTCTATTTACAACCAAGGTGCACAATGACCCAAAAGGAGTACTTTTCCCAATACTATACGAATATCAATTCACGCTTTGATTCACTGTCTTAACTTGCTGCAGTGTTTTCTGAACATCCAGGCTATTTTTTCCTCCTTTTTCACTTCTGTTTTCAAGGTTTAAAAATAAAAGTTCACCAGTGTTTGATACACAGTCCACACACATCCCTGTGGTTTATCTGGTTTTGTTTTCCAACTGAGCCGATAGGAAATTATGACTATTTGGACTAATGTTTGCGTTTCATGAACATATGAGATGAACAGAAGGGTTTTCAAATTATAGACTATAAATTTAGATGTCAAACAACCAATTGAGCATGTTCAACCTTTTTTTTTTTTTTTTTTATAACCAACACTACAATTATGATTGCACTGATTTATTACCTTTTATTTGCCAATAAATGCAATTCAATTACCCATCCTATCAGTTTTACCTCGTGAAGCCAGACAGATTAGGCGGAAGAGTACGTGCAATAATGCCGACCTTGCTCCATCCGTGGTGATCCTCAACACTGTCGACAGACAGCGCAATCATCTTTACACCTCGTTTCTCGAACTCAGGGCTGAGTTTGGCAGCGCGGGCGAGCTCGGTGGTGCAGACCGGTGTGAAGTCCTTTGGGTGGGAGAACAGGATACCCCACCTGCAGAGGAGGAGGAGGAGAAGGCGTGTCACCAACACTTGTCAATTAAGGTCAAATCATACCCCGTAAAGAAATTTCGGCACTCCAGGTTCAAAATGACATCATTATCTTGGCTCAGTAGTGCATGTAGATTTACAGACTAATTTGGACGAGAATTTCACCTTCAGTGCACCATTTAAAAATTTAAAAATTTAATTAAATTAAATTAAAAACTGGCACTAATATAAAACTGTCCTGTGAATTGTTTTTGGCTCTATAGTGATTATTTGGGTTTTTCATATGTAAAATCAACCTTCCTTCCTTGACACCGATGGGAAGAAAATAATCCAGAAAGCTAAGAACATCGTGTCTTATCAGAGGAATTTCCCAATGAAGATTGAAGCAGCAGGTGTCTGTGAATCTGGCAGAGCACAACTCCAGATACTAAATCCAGCTGTGTTAGTCTGAGGATGAACGCTGACAGGCGGTGATTTCCGGCACGAACTCCACAGGGGCAAAGTTTGAAGCTGCTGATCCTCTGAGGGGATCAGTCATTTGGAAACCACGTGACTTTAATGCCTGAAACCATTTGAATAGATATGGACTAAAGTGCAGTGTGACTTGTTGTCACAAGGCCTGAAGGCATTGTAATCACCTGATTGTTGGCTGAATCTCAAACTGTCACAAGTTTAGAAGAAACGGTTATATCTTATAAGAACTAAGCATTGAAAAGATGTTACTATGAATACGACAACATTTATAATGATACTCATGTCTTTTTATCAGTAAAACTGTGCCGTGAGCGCAAGGCTGTGGGGACTGTAACTTCCACTTGCACTGACAAAAACAATAACCATTGACTGAAACACAAAATGGAAGGCGAGTAAACTGGGACACGGCTCTAACAGATGGGTGTTCTCACCGTCCTGCATGAATTCCCACTGGGGAAATGAGGAACTTAATGCACCGTTATCACCGAGACAAAGATCTGTTATGGATGACAGACTTGGCTGCGGTAACAGCCTGTTCAAAACATTAAAAAAATTTATAAATGTGCTTCCAGTGAAACCAGGACAGATAAAACACACAAAACTCCTGGTGAAAGCTGAAACACTAATGCTTCAGATTAGACCAATGATTGAATATTTTAAATTTGACCAATTTGTTGTCTAGAGATAAACACTTTTTTGTTGATTGTTTTATTTCATCAATGAAACTTTATTCTCTAACAAGTGGTGTCACAGCCTTATGACTGCTTCTAGTAAATGCTCGAAGTTCAAAGTACAACATTTAATATATGTGAAATGTTTGTGCGGTCCTGTGTGTGAGTGTACTGCTGTTTTATCTCTGTTCTTTAAAAGAAAGAAAAGAAAAGAAAAAAGGGCTGAGCTGAACAGAACTGGGAACCATGACAGACACTGCTACACACTGTTGGTTATTGTACCAACTCCCTGAAGTTCAAGTCAAGAGTTGAAAACATTCAGAATGATGTTTTACTGCCGTTACCTTGCTTAAGTTGTACTCATATAGAAGTGAAACACTGTGTTAAAGAGTACTCCCATAAAAAGTACAATGCACTTTTCTAAAACACGACCTCCATTACTATTTAACCCGGTGTATTGCACTGTTAAAACGAGACATGCAATTAACTTACCAGTATATTTGAATTATATTTATGGCAATTGTGAGACAGCCAATGAAGTAAATATAATCAACACTATGACTGATTGATTCTGAAGTACCATATTTATGAATTAAATTAATAAACCGATTGGTTACAAACATGCAATTAAAATTGTGGGTACACAAAGTTCTGCCTCGTGTTTTAGAGATCAGATGGCATAATAATGAGTAAGTTTACAAACGGGAAAAACCTGTAATGCTCAGTGCAAGCACAACAGGAATTAACACTCAATGAAAGCAATGCGAATAGTTGCAATCGTTTATTTCCACTCCATCTAAACCAGTTGTGGGAGTATTTCTTAATCTCCTAAATCGTGTTACACAATCCTTCACAAACCAAGAGTAACGCTTGTGTAACCCAGTCCAGCAGCCAGAAGGTGGCGCGTGATGGGCATTGAGCCTGCAACGGAACTCAATCTTTTGAAGTCCGGATCATTATATGATAATTAAGACGACAAAGGAGGAAGCTGGTGCCACTTCAATCTCTCCGTCAACTCGGTGCATTTCTCCAATCACACTCCGAGACGGAGATCAAACCTTGCGCACTTACGAGTCTCCCAGAAATTCGTGGAACTGGATCTTTCCGATGGTGGTGTTGGCATCGAAGTTTGGGAACTCGTCCCCCAGCAGGAGTCCAGGCATGGCGGCTGCGTGCTGCGGCTCAGGCGCGAGAGAAAGACACCGGGAGTGACCAAGAACTGTGGATACACGCACAGACCTGCAACACATGCGCATGAATGGACGCCCACAAACGAGGGGCGGGGCTATAAGCCGACGTCACAATTTTTTTTCATTCAAAAACGAACTTTATTTAACTCACGACACGTAGACAACCAGGAAAATGCTAATTTCTCCCTTCCTCCCTCTCTCTCGCTCTCTCTCTCTGTCTCTCTCTCTCTCACACACACACATCATTTATACTGTAAGTGTTCTGTATCTACACTGTACACCCTCTTCTTCTACGTCTTCACACACATAACTTGATGTGCAACCTCATCCCTCAAACCTTCTTACCACGAGCTGTTTATTCTTGTATATTTCTGATTCACTTTACACAGCCAACCTGTACCACGTTTTTACCATCGTTTTTTGAGAAAATGGTTAAAAGAGAAATTATATCAAGTCCACAAAAGGAAAAAAAACACAGAAAAACTCCCTGCAGAGCTGCAATTTTGAATGTCGTGAAAACAAGCGTAATTATTGACAAGTTACGATTGGAAAAATATTAACTAGAAATGGATGCTTTAGGAAAAACAATTCTTAGAAAAGGTGGAATTCAAGATGTCCAGCTCACAAATATATCATTATTATTATTATTATTAAAACGCGGTTCTGTTGCCATGCGCATTACTGGCATTTTGTAGTAAAACTTAATTTCCCATAGGGCTTTGCGGTAGGAACAACAAAGATGGCGGCTTGGCTTGGTGTATCCGGACGTGATAAGAATTGTCAAAGGTTCAACAGATGAGATAAAGAAGAGAAAACCGGACAGCACTGCAGAAAAAAAAAATCCCCACTGCGGTGCAACTACACCACACATTTCTACATCTCCGCCGGTGGATCACTAGCCAGGATGCCGTCTCCTAAGGCGAAGAACCCCGGACGCAGCGGAGGGAGCCCGGTGCTCGGGAGCTCCAACGGCCGCTTCGAGTTCATGTCGCTGACGAAGCCGCTGAACCGATCCTCCCCGCCGCACCTCCTCCAGCGGCAGGGCTCCGACCCCGCCACCGCCCGGCTCCGAGCCTCGGAGAGCCCGACTCGTCGCCGCGGCTCCAGCTCCTCCACGGGCTCGGCGGGCGGTCAGGGGCCATCCGAGGAGGACGGTATCCGACTCAACCCCTCCCTCCTCCGCGTGGCGCTGAGCTCTCTGCTCGCCATCGACCTGTGGCTGTCCAAGAGCCTGGGGGTGTGCGCCAACGAAGACTCGTCCTGGGGCAGCGTGCGGCCGCTGATGAAGCTCATTGAGATATCGGGACACGGCATCCCCTGGCTGGTTGGCACCGCCTACTGCCTGTACAAGAGCGACACCGCTGCGGGACAAGAAGTGATGCTCAACCTGTTTATGGGTAAAACATCCCTGCTGCCTGCTTCCTTCTACCCTGCACCATGCATATGCATTTATTTAAGCTGCACATGCATTGAGATTCTGGTGTTACAGACCGAACAAACAACAGCTCGTGTGCCTGGCTGTCTCCATTTATAGATGGGTTGATCCCACCCACTCTGCTATTTCTGCTTATTTCTTCTTTTTTTTTTTTTCTCAGTCGGATTTCAATCACTTACAGACTTTCACCCGTAGGTGTCATCTGTTCTTTACTCTGGGCTTTTTCTGACCTTTACTGCAGTTCCTTCTCATGAACCAAACAGCTTTAATACGCAGCATACGCTGGTTCACATCCTGAGACTTCTGTTTTCACTATCCAGTTATATGAAACACATTACAGGCAGCTGATTACACATGGGTGAAAGATTCTGGTGACGTGTGATCCAAACAGGCAGATTTGATGTTCAAGTGAAATGTGTGGACTCGGACCTGACCAAAAAAAACCTCTTTTCAAAGAGTCTGCATGAAGCACTGGTTAGACAAACCTACTGAGTCGCTTCCAGGTGAGTTTAGGGCATCCTGTTGTAAAGTCACATGCATGATTGTGAGGTGCGGCCTCATTTATTAATGGCTGCGACTCCTTTCACCCTCCCTGAATGCTTTCTTCAAGATTAGAGTCTGTGGGGAAATCTAGCACATTCATCCAAAGGAGCACTTTTCATATCAGCCATCTCCATTCAGGTCCATCCTAACCTTGTTTGTTTCAGATCAAGTTCTTCCACACGAAATAATCCAACTAAACTGAGCTAAACAGTATTTACCTTCAGTGGAATTAGGAGGTTTATCAGTTTCATAATAACCCCCCCCCCCCCCCCCCCCCCCCCCCCACACACACACACACACATAATAATGTCCTGCTGGCATTGTACAAACCCAAACTCGCTGTCAGATGCTGGGCTTTCTGCAGAACAGTGGCATAACTTTTAACGTGCTGGCATTGTGCTTGGAGATGAAAGGGTTCCGTGCAGCTGCACAGCCACAGAAATGAAGTTCCTCATGTGCAGTTTGCCCCAGAGGAGGTTTGAAGCTCTACATGTATGAGTGTATAGCTATAGTAACTGTCGGGTTAAGCTGCTGTCGTAGATGTGGGTTATTTCCCCGACAAAATCTTTCATTTAATATTTACCATTTAACTGAACGAACACAGGTTTGCTGAAGCCATTCTATTCTATTCTATTTTAAAATGTCAAAAAGGCCTGAAAAATGCTGGAAAAGAAGGGTGAACCCACGAAAACAGTTATGTTTTTTTCCGTGCTTCATCACTAAACTTTAGAGGCTTGGTTAGTCCTGTTTTAATGGTTTAACGTGTTTAAAGCCAGCAGGTGCATAGTCCATCCTTTAACTCGGTTACTGATCACACATGCATTTGGCAACTGTTTAGCTCTTCCCAACCAAACCATGTGGAAGCGACTGTTTCTTGTCCTCGGTTGAACTTGCCACCAAAGGGACATATTGCGGTTTATTTTCCCTCTGGCTGGAAATGTGTAGGGGATGTTCGTTAATTTAGGCTTTACAAATCTCACAGACAACACTAGGTTGTATTTCCGTCGAGCCTGTCAGCAGCTTCTAGTAATTTACACATAACCAAGTAAAAACTATTGTTTTACAATACTTCCAATACAGCAATGCAGCAGCAGACAAACATGCAACTAATTAATGGTTCTTACCCCCATTTATACAAGAGCTTGAACCGTATAGCTCTCTGTCGAATGCTGGAGTTTCTCACGTCAACAGCTGTTGGGAGCCAAAAGCATAAATTTACAAGTGAAATGCTTTTAATATAAAAGATTCAACACATTTAATAGTTGTTTTTTTTCCTGCTTCTCCCACACTGACATTTTCTAGATTCAACCAGAGTAAAACTGCCTTGCACAACTGCGTGAGGAGGCTGGATGAGTGGAACGGCTGTAAATACCATTGTTTTGTGGTTTTAAGAACTTGTTTTCCTTCTTCTTTGAGCAGGTTTCGCTAATAGCCAACACATTGTCTTTGACTGAAAAAAACAAAAAAAAAAGGTTTTGAGGTTTCCTGATTGTAGATTATTTGAAAGAAATGCATATTTAAAACAGTTTGAGAACCTCGGGTGTAAATCATCTAAGTCCGACCACCATCGCGGCCGTCAAAGCATTTCCTGCCTGTGACCCGTGTCGTATTCCCTTCATGCCCACTGCAGGCCTGCTGCTGGACCTGATCCTGGTCACCGTCGTGAAGGCGGTGGTGCGTCGACGTCGCCCGTCACACAACCGCATGGACATGTTCGCCACCTTCTCCGTGGACCGCTACTCCTTCCCCTCGGGCCACGCCACCCGCGCCGCCATGTGCGGGCGGTTCCTGCTGGCTCACCTGGTGCTGGCCGCCCCGCTGAGGGTCCTGGTGCTGCTGTGGGTGGGCCTGGTGGGGCTGAGCCGGGTGCTGCTCGGCAGACACAACGTGACTGACGTGCTGTTCGGCTTCTGGATGGGCTACTGCCAGTACAACCTGGTGGAGATGCTGTGGCTGTCGCCTCAAACCCTGCAGAGGCTGCTGGGAGAGTTGGCCTGAAGACTAATGGTGGATTATTTTACGATTGTAACAAATCCTGTGCACATTTTATTTATTTTCTTTAATTTTTTTTGACAGAATGCAGTTGCACTTGTTCTTGAATTGAGAAGAGACTTTAAATTACAGGTTTCTCCCCCAGCCGGCCTGATTGTCATAACCTGTGTGACTTTTAAGTGGAACAAATCAAAAGTAGCACACATGATCAGTTTACATCTTGAAGACAAATTTTAGCTGTAATGCATGAAGCCAGTCTTGTCATGAAAAATCGCCATTCCAATTTTTTTTGGTTGTTTTTAATTAGTTTTATTGTCAAACTGATTTTAACGTCTTAGCTGACAAAGTTTCTGTAATATTCTAGTTTTTGAGATGCACCCATATATCAAAATGTGTCCACCTTATCACTGTTATGTTGAGAGTGGGTTGTCTTTACATGTAGCACACCTGACTGATGACACCTAAAAGATAACACCCATTAAATCATGTAAAGTTTACTGCGACCGCTAAAGCTGTATGACCCTCTTCATGATTATCTGTATGAGTAACCTTCAATCAGAAGTCTATTCAAAACACACATGGTTTAATACCTGGGCTTCATGTTTAATGACCATCAGAAAGCAGTGACGTGATCTTATCTGGTTTAACACTCACATCACACAAATGTGTTTTTTTTTGCACCACAGGGATTCAGAAGGGGAAAAGCATCAGGAAAGATTAGGGGGCCATTACCTTCATTTTTTAAACGTTACGTCAAAGTTATGAGGCAAAGAAGTATGTTGTGGTTAAACCTATCATATTATATGATGACAACACATTTTCATCACTGAATTTGATGCGAGTGTAAATTGTAATAAGATATACCGTAATATGTTCATATTATGAAGTAACCTTAAGAGCAAAACCATGAGAAGAGTTGTGCTTTGTATTGCCTGTAGATCTAAAACCTGTTAACAATTACAGCATGTGTTCTTTGTTCGGTTTGTGCTCCATGAGAGCTTCTTTCAGAACTGTTGGTTTTATAACAAAACGGGATCGTTTCCAGCTCTTCATCTGGAACATTTCATGTTGCGCAATAAGGTCGTGAAGCACCGACACGCTTTACAGTCTTTGTTTTCACACAGAGGTACTCTGCTGTAATGATTCAATTATTTGGAAATATGTACTGACCATTGCTGTGAAGTGTAAAAAAAAAAACATAATTTTTTGATATATGGAAGATGGTGTGATGCATGAATCAATCTTTTCAGTCACCTTAAATGCTGTTGAAATGTCAAAACAATATATACTGAAAGTGGCAAATGCGTGGAAACCAAGGTTTACCTTTGTTTTTTACCTTATGTCACCCTAATCTTTTCATTGCACTACCGGGGCACATTTATAACAAACGTCAGATTAGAGGGATCGGATTTCTCATTGCACACATCATTCGGACATTTAAAGAGTCTTTTGGTGGTGTGCCACTAATCTGAACATTTGATATGTACCAGTTTGTCGTGAGGAACAAGGAGAAGAGAGTTAAATTAGGTCAAGAGGGGGATATCGCCTATTAATACGTGGCACGTACCATATTTGCGCCTCAGTTTTTTTACTGGGGAGAATCGGACCAGTCTATACACGACTCAAATTAGAGAGGCACGAAAACATGAAGTAACTCCTTTACGAAACCTGGGCATGTGGAAGTCTCTCTCAAAGCTTCAAGTCTTGCATAACATTATTTTACCTAACAGACGGATGCAAAAGGGGTAGACTGTTAAATATTTGAACATAAATATTTATGGAGGTTTTTGGGGGGAAATGTGAACATTAAAAACAAGTGCCTGGTTTCTCCTCAAACTGCAATAGATGTGACGGCACTGCCTTCAGTTAAAATGTTTTACCCTGTGAAGAGTCACTGGTGTTCATGCAGTAAATAGGTTATGAAGAAAGGACACTCCGACCAGCTGAATAAGCCTGGTTGTCAATGGTTTATTCCATAAAACTTTGTCGTGTTCAGGTGCATCACAAAAAACTAGCAAACAAATCAAAAGTAAAATTTTTGTGTATTAGTTTTAAATTCATAGCACATAAACAAAAGATGTTTCCATTTTCATCGTAAAAATTGTTGCATTAGGTTGAAACAAGATTGTACTTTTTTTTTATTATAGACTGATTATGGAATATGAAATGCATTATGGAATATGTATTTTTTTTGTGTGTGTGTTTTGTTATATTATTGTCCTTTTGATGTGACCAGCTTATATTTCATCCCGATAAGGACTTGGAAGAGGTATTTAAGAGATTAACATTGGCAAAATTGGTGTGTTAGGTGTAATGTTGCACCTGGTCCATTCATTCCTCACACGAAAACCAGCTCTTGATCTCGCTACTGCCTGGGTCTTTTGTGTTTGTGTCCTTGGCTGCGATCTGAGGAGAAACCAGACACCTGAATATGTTGCACAACAGCCTTGGTTAACCCACACCGCAGCGTCTGCACAAACATGAAGGGTTTTAAAAACAACGTCCGCATTGTCAGTGCTGAGGTTTTGCATATTAAGATATTTTGCTTGACAAAAGAATATTTGTCAAGCAATCATCGTGGTAATAAAGCTGCACAAGTACTCTCATGACAAACCATGCAGTTGAAGGGTGCTGAGGCAGGGAGACACCATAACAACAAAGATTCTCATTAGTGTCTTATTAGTGAATTATTTTAGTTTTATTTGACAGGTTTTGTTTTATATCTGAGGGACAGGTGACCGTGAGCTGCTTGTGCAAGTTGGCTTCAGCTGGGTTCCGATGAACTAAAGTAATATTCCTTTTCTAGGACGTTTCATTGGCCACATGCATATTCTACCCTCTTTTTGCAAGTTGCAAGTTCCATGTCACTGTCTTTCTGCCAAAAGTTGAGGGTTTAGTGAATTGTGTGACCGTATGATCCCACTTTGATTAACTTAATCTGTGTGACACTGATAGTAAAACCTTAGCTTGGGCTTAAAATGCCCCAATCACCACATTCCTTAGATACTTGCTGTGAAATCTCCTCATGGAGATAATACATGATGTTGCTTGAGCACTCAAGATTGTCAGCAGTTGTCACGTCTTCTTGCATACTGCCAAAAATGAAGCCAGCTACCACATCCTTCCTCACACTTTTACCTGCTGAATATGATAGCTTATGTCAGTTCCATATGGATATGGGCGTACATATGAATGTATGTGCGATTATGTGATTTCATTGTAAGATTCATTGGATTTTTATGTGCTGTTTGATATATTTGACAGTGTGATTTCTGATTAAAAGGGGAACAAATGTGATGATACTTTGTCTCGCCTTTATCTTGTGCAACAAATGGTTCAATGAAGCCGCATTTTTGTCACTCTTGAGTTAACTCAGAGGACACAAGATGAACTTTAGTCCAAGTCAGATGAATCAGAACTGGGTAATTTGCATGGCAGCCATATTTTCGGGGCAGGAACTCAGGGAGGATTAAGAAAAAAACAGACACTGTATAAAAGTCTGCTCAGGAGTTGCATGCCTCAGTTGACCAGAGTAGATCAACACGCAAGAATCAAGGTAAGGCGGAGATGGAATTCCCTTGTCTACGTTTTGCTGTAGAAGGTAGTTTGAATGTGGATTCATATGAGAACTCAATCAGAGACTGCTGCAATATTATGACAGAGCAGCATGCTGCTACCAACAGTTTTCTAACTTGAAACTTTAAAAAAAAACTTCAGAATATACTTTATAACTCTTAGATCAACAATTAAAAGATTAATGTTTTAACATTATGGGTGTTTTTGTGGTTGTTTTCTCATGTGGCACACTGCATACAAATAAAACAGTTACTTGTCTGTTTCAGATAAATTCTTATCTCTTATGAAAATCGGCATCATAAACAGCTTGGAGCTGATTCTTTGAGAAATGTGAGATGCATATTTGGAACCTGGTGCACAGATGTGAATGAATAGATAGGTTGAAAACATCTTTGAGGCAGTTCATTGTGGACAGGTTGATATAACAACAACAAGACTATTGGTTTTTTGTTTTTTTTTAAAAGGTATATTATTCGACAACAAAATAAGAAATGTGTTCAGTGACAATTGCTTTCATGATGAGACTCAGTGATGTAAAGTGAATACAGATGTCTCCTTGCACCAGCATACTTAGTTCACATGAATCATCGTGGTAATAAAACTGCGCAAGTACTCTCATGACAAACCATGCAGTTGGAGGGTGCTGAAGCAGGGAGACACCATAATAACAAAGATTCTCATTAGTGTCTGTGTCTGAGCAGAGCTGGGCAAGGAATTATTATTATTATTATTATTATTATTATTATTATTACTATTATTATTATTATTATTATTATTATTATGGTTTTGGAGGCCAAATACATGCTCAAACCTTCATGAAAATGTGCACACATGTCAAAAGTGGCAAACCTTTTTAAATTCTATGGTCATTGCACATGTCTGGGAAACTGGCTCCATAGCACCCCCTACATTGTTTTCACATTTGTAACATCGACTATGAGCAACACACTTCACATAAAAATGTCACTGACACCCGTACTCTAAATACAACACCTGGTCCGCCATTTTGCATGAGTGAAATGTGTGAAACAAATTCCTCCTAGATGGTAAGAGACCTGAAATGTTGCTACTATATACAACAAGCCTTCCTGATAACGTATCAAAATGTAACTGTTATCTGTGAAAGGGCATGGACAATGAAAATCTGAAGGTTTGCCATGAAACAGGAAGTGATGTGTAACTTCACGTGTCACCACATGCTCCCCTCAACACCTTCATATCCAACTGTACATTCACAGTATTAGCGCCACCTTTTGGTAAGTGGACATTTAAGGAATTATATTTTCACATACCATGGCCCTGAACTTTGTGATATCATCCTTGCGATTGGTGAAGCACATGGGGAAACACATAAATTCTATGACACCAGTTCTCTAGACCCAACAGGAAGTTTGCCATTTGGCATTAATTGTAAAACTCTCGTGTTGAAGTCCTCCTACAAATCCAAGAGACCTCAAACAGTCCGTCCTGATATAAAGATGATCAAAAATCCTTACAAAACTTAAAGGGCATGGCCACGGTAGCCTGATCAAAATCTGATGGTTTGCCATGAAACAGGAAGGGATGCATAACTGCTGTACATGCTACAATGAGCCTAAAACTTTACATGCAACAAACAGAAAATATCTTTTTTTACATTTTTACTTGTTAACTTGACAGCATTTTTTGGCACTTTGGCAACTTTGATTGTGAACTGGTTTCATGACGTGATGCGTGTTTCTCCTGCTGCAGCGGCATCATGGTGCACAGGGTAGCAGTGATCGGGGCGGGCCCCTCAGGCCTGACCAGCATGAAGGCTTGTCTGGATGAGGGCATGGTGCCCACCTGCTTTGAAACCAGTGATGACGTGGGTGGTCTATGGAAATTCAAGGCAAGTCAGACCACTCGTTTTTCATTTTACTCTGAGCTATCTCAGTTCACATTTACTGAGATTCTGTTTCATTCACATAATGACTTGTCTTTTTGATGACTTTGTGCTTTTCTTGTCATCCGCAGGAAGTGTCAGAGCCCAACAGGGCCAGTATCTATCGGTCCCTCACGATCAACATCTCCAAAGAGATGATGTGCTACAGCGACTTCCCAATCCCCGCTGACTATCCCAACTACATGCACCACTCTAAAATCTTGAAATACTTCAGGATGTATGCAGAACACTTTAAGCTACTGCAGCACATTCGTTTCCAGGTAAAATATAAATGGAAAAAAAAAAAACGTATTAAACAGAATTTGGTTCAGAAATAATTTCCCAGCTGTTAAATATGTGAACATGATCCAATCCTGTACATCTTCTTTTTAAATTCCAGACTGCAGTGAAGAGTGTCAAACAGAGACCTGACTATTCTCGCAGTGGTCAGTGGGAAATTGTGACGGAGAATAGAGAAGGGCAGGAGGAAAAGCATGTCTTTGATGCTGTTATCTGCTGCTCTGGTCACTACACCTACCCCAACCTGCCACTCAAAGATTTCCCAGGTAAAAAGTTTTCCAGGCAAATTTATTTTTTGCTAAAACCAGCGTAGAAGTAAACGTCTAATAATTCAGTTTTTGTTATTAATAGAAGGATGCTTAATAATAATAATAATAATAAGAAGAAGAAGAAGAAGAAGAAGAAGAAGAAGAAGAAGAAGAAGAAGAAGAAGAATACAATATTATTATTATCGTAATTATTGTTATTATTATCATCATGCATTTTAATAGTATTGCACTTTACATTCATTTCAATTTCAGAGTGCTAATAACAACAATATAGGCTAAAAGCATGTCTGAAAAAGAGTAGGAAGAAGTAAGCAACAATACACAACAGAATATATATTTGCTGTGTTGCAGGAATTGAGACATTTGAAGGGAAATACCTGCACAGCTGGGACTACAAGGGGCCGGAGGACATGCAGGGAAAGAGAGTAGTGGTCATTGGCATCGGTAACTCCGGGGGGGACATCGCTGTGGAGACCAGCAGGGTTGCGGAGGAGGTTGAGGAACTCCTTCTGATTGCTCTTATTGTCTGATTTCATTTCGGCATTATTTATGACTTGCATGGATGCTAACCTCGGTCCTTCTGCAGGTGTACATGAGCACCCGCCGTGGAGCCTGGGTCATCCGTCAGGTCTCTGACAATGGCCTGCCTGTGGATATGAAGTACAACACGCGCTTCGTCCACATCCTGTTCCAGCTGCTGCCCATGAGCTTCTTCAACTGGTTCGGCGAGAATAAGCTCAATGCCATGTATGACCACTCCATGTACGCTATAAAACCTAAACACAGGTAGGTGCTCTCCGGATTCTCTTTGGTGTTTCCAAGTGAAGAGGGCTCTTTGAGGATTCTCCCTCATTGTTACCATAATATTTAAATCCTCTGTCTGCTGTGTGCTTTATCTCGCGGCCTCCACAGACTTTTCAGTCAGATCCCGGTGATCAACGATGACCTGCCACTAAAGATCCTATCTGGATCTGTCGTCGTCAAGCCGAATGTGAAAGAAATCCGGGGCTCCACTGTGATATTTGAAGATGGCAGCATTGTGGAAAAGGTCAAAATCTACTTCTGAGATATCCCCAAACATCTTCCATGAACTTTCAATCCAATCAAAACATTTTCTTTTTGTTTCAGGTGGACACCATTGTATTCGCCACAGGATATAACTACGATTTCCCCTACTTGCCCAGCAATGCAATGTATAAGTCTGGGCATCGCGTGGCTTTGTACAAACATGTGTTTCCCCCAAACCTTGAGCATCCCACTCTCGCTGTTGTGGGCTTCATTCATGCTCTTGGAGCCATCATGCCACAGGCTGAAATGCAGTCCCGATGGGTCACACGTGTGTTCAAAGGTAATCTAGGGCTTGTCACCTCCATCAGACTGACTTTTTGTCTAAATACATCACTGTCAACCGTGTCACTGTTGTTATTATTGCATAGGACTTAAAAAGCTGCCCTCAAACCAGGCCATGATCAAGGCTGTCGAAAACGATACCAAGGACATCGAAACAAAGTAAGGAAATTGTTTGCCTTTATTAATCAGGTGGCTTTTATCAAAAGTTGCCTTCTGCATTATATCCGTAGGAATAGCAAACACAAGAATGTATTTTCATCAGGTTTTCTGAGCAACATGTCAGCATAGACCTGCACTCACACATAACAAAATGTCAATCTCCTTATAAAATCCTTTTGCAATGAATAAAAACATAAAGAAACTATTTGGTTTCTCAAAGGTTAGATTCCTTGCTATCATTTTTTGTTCATCAGTTTGTTTTAATTTGCTTATTTTGGCTTCATTTCATATAGCCTATATATTTTTGATAGAAATCCCACCAATAAAGTTGCATTAATGAAACGTTTTAGGAATTTCTGAATGTAAACAAGGTTTTTCAAGTCATCAAATTCATGCAGAATCTTTACGTGAGATTTGTATTTGTTCCACAGCTACATCGTGTCGAAGCTGACACCCCTGCAGGTGGACTTTGTTTCCTACATGGACGAACTCGCTGGAGAGATTGGGGTGCGGCCAAGTCTCCTCTGGCTCTTCTTCACAGACTACCCGCTGTTTAAGAGGGTCCTCTGGGGGCCTGTCACAGCCTACCAGTACCGGGTGATGGGACCAGGGAAATGGGACGGGGCCCGCCGGGCAATCTTCACCCAGTTTGATCGCATGAATCAGCCCCTGAAAACCAGAAAGGTCTGAAAAGAATGACCATTCCTTCCACTGTTCCTTGAGTTCAATGTTACGGGCTTCATCTGAATATTTTCCCTCCGTCTCTTTCAGCTGCCAGAGCAAGAAACGTCCCTCACTGGCCGTCTCGTGAAGATGAGTCTTACTATTCTGGCTGGAGGCGCTGCAACCTTCTACTTCCATACTCGTAACCCAGACACAATCCCCACCCTGCTGGCGAAACTGCATCCACAAAGAGTGTGAGCACAAAAAGATGACTCTAGAAAAAAGATGCTGCCCTCAACTATTTCTAGATCCCTTGAGAAATCTTTTTTACTAAATTCCTTGTTGAGGTCTGATTACTGAGGTCATTATTGAGACTTTTCTTCTTTCTTCTTATTGTATTTTCAGAATTGAGTCTGTTTGATTGATCAGCAACTATTCCAAAGTTTAATTTGGGGTTGTTTTACCATTAATATTTAATAGAAAATGTCAAATCTCCTGGTTTAAGTAGGGTAATAAAATACACTCCAAAGCAACTTCAATATGTTTATGTTTGGTTAGCATTTGTCAGCTTTTCTAAATTGCCTCCACAGCATCTATTCATTAAAACTGCTTTATTCAACATTGATGAGTACTAAAAGTGGGATCATAGTTTGTATATCGTTTGCTTTCTTTATACACTGAAAAAAAATCATTCTCATTTCAACACTCAAAAGAATTATTTCTTGTCTTAATGTCACACATTTCCATCTATTCATATTAAGTAGACTGAATCCCATGTACTCATATTATCTGAACATGTATTAGAATGAACCATTTAACAACAAGAAATTCAATATGCTCATGCTAATCAAACATAGTTTGTATATGGAAACTGAAAAACTGCATCGTTTTTAGTGTATACGATGTCCATATTACTGGATGATCATCATTATCATGAGGCTTATTGTCGATGCTGAGTGATATCTGTATTCCATATGAATAGCAGTTGGTCCAAGATAGAAGGTGTCTGTTTTCTAATTTTCCAATTTCATTTTTTGTATTTGCAAAACAAAATGTTTTCACACAATAATTACACAAAATCTATCGATGTAAAGTTGGGTTCCTTGATTAAAATACTACTATATACTTGTCTATGTGTGTTGATTTGTGACAAGCTTCAGTGAAACATGAACAACACTTAAAGGTTGAAAACCAGATTTACTGCCTTGTGTCTGTTTCACTGTGCAGTTGTAGTTGATATGCAAATGTCAATAAACCGAGTTGAACAACAAAAAAAAAACATTACCGTTGGGTAGGGCTCTTTCAGTACCATCCACAGCAGATGATGAGATCAGAGCTGAGGTGTCAAGTACAAAGAATGATAACAAAGGACATTTTGTCGGTGGTGAGTCTTGCTGATAAGAAGTGTGATGAGATGTTGAGGAATGGAAGACTCACCCCTGATCTGTCCACACTAAAGTAAAGTACTTATGGTTTTGCGTTCCGTGCACATACAGTATGTACCTGTTGTTTCATTACAAACGCAAGCAACAGCGCCCCCTTCTGGCTTGGCATACTAACTACATTATCATCATTGTTTCAACGCAACACTTTTCATTAACGAACACGAAACATTGTCATGTAAGGCGTTGAGCATTGGGTTCGACCATTTTCTTCTGCAGATTGCCTCCATGAAAGGCTGTGGACCTGCTCTCTGATCTTTAATCCATTCATGCCGATCCCAGCTAACCTACGGGCAAGGGTAGGATCCTCTCCTGGCAGGTTGCCAGCCCATCACAGGACAGACGCAGATAAACATTAACACCTAGAGACAATTTTAGGGTCACCAGTTTATCCTCCCACGGAGGAAACCAGAATGCCGGAAGGAAAACCGACACACGGGAAGAACATGCAAGCTCCACACAGAAAATCCCATCCAGTATTTGAGCCCACAACATTCTCTTTGTGAAGCGGGACCATCGTGCAACTCCTCCTTAATCTTATCAAAACAAACTCACAATGAAAACAAACGCTGGGCACATACACTCCCACTAACATAAAATGGCATTCAAAATAAATCTATTGCCAACAGTGTTGGATCAGCTAAAGCCTGATACTGTGTTTTCCGCCACATAGGTTGGGAACAACTGACTCAGCTAATGTTTCAAGTCGCCTGTGCTGATTCTTCTAGAGTTGTGTTTCGTTCTCGTTTAAGTCAGAAAAGGTAGAAAATAGACAGCACACACAGAATCATGTTCACACAAGCCCCCAGACTGACTAGTTTCTCTATGCTTTATACACACATCTCATGTAGCCCTTTACCCCACCTCCACATGTTTTCCATTTAACATCAACATGAGGGAGGGACTGGCTTCGTTTCTGACATCAGCTTGTCAGTACTAAAGTCTGTCTTTTATATCATCACCTACTCTCCTGCTGTGACTCTTTCCTCTGTGTCTCAGGGTCTTCTCCTCTCTGCACCGAGGTAAGTTTAGATTCATTTGTGTTTTGCTGTTACTGCTACTGTTTCTGTGCTCCATTGATGGAGTTATTGTATCCCTTTCCTTCCTTTGTTCAATAATTGTTATATTCTGCCATACAAGTGAAGAAGATGCTGGTCAGTAAGCCTGCAAGCATGAACTACCTCTGTTGGACTACTGTAATTGACAACTTCAAAATAAAGGAAAACCAGTTTAATTGTTTTCTCTAATTTGTTGTTGACTTATCCAAAATCACAAGGCTCTCATGTGGCCTCATTTCTACTTCTTGTTGCTTTTCATAGCACCAAGCAGAGGTTAAGAAATGATTGTCCAATGAACAGAGGGAAAAAACTGTTGGAACTTGGGGTGTGTTCTATATCTTTCTTTAAATATTTTTTCACATATTCACAAATTATATTTAGCAACTTCAACGTAGTCGGCTTTAGTTCAATCACCTCACAAACTGACAACATTTACTAAGATCGATGATTCTCAACATTTCATGACCATTCTCATGCATTGTAAGGTTAGTTTGTCAAAATCATGAGGCAAAACAAATCTAGCAGGGCACCATGTGACCCTGGAAGACTGGTCGAGGTCCCTCCTGCTTCACTGTGCTGTGAAGAATTCCACAAGGTCAATCATCAACTTGCCCTGTCTGTCTACTTTAATATATAACTGAACAGATGCTCACTTCTTCAGTATTCTTTTGCCCCTCGGAAGAAAAACCTATGACAAGGTAAGGCAGATACCAAAGATTTGGAAGATATATTTGAGATTGTTACGTTACAAAGAGCCATGTGTAAGAGAGGGTTTTTTGTGTGTGTGATCTTCATGTGTTTTTGTTTGTTTTGTTTTGTTTTCTCCATGTCTGTTGTTAATTATTGAGCTGCTTTATGCACCAGAAATGTCGGATATCCCGTGAGCACTTATTTAATTGAAAGCACAAAATGGTTACAGGCTGTGGCTAATTTCAAAAGCAACTCATGGCACTCAAACTGAATCACAATAAAGGATATATTTGGCTGCATCAAAAGGGCAGATTTGATATTCTTTCACATATTTGTGCTTCCTTAAGCAGCGGTCACTCCGAATCCTTTTCGTTTTCTTTTGCATATTACCTCTGTATTTCTATCATATGTTAACAATATACAGTATGACCAAACACATGACCAACATTAACATATGTTAAATCCTGAGGTGAACAAACTAAAGGAGTAGAACAACAATGGAAAGAAACAATGAATGCACTGCATAAAAAATAGAACCTCCACTGCTGGTCAGAACTGCAGACAGGTGGGAGGAAAAGTCGATTAAAAAAAAACTGATATAGTTGTAGTTGGTGTACGGCAAGAGAAAGAACACTTTTTATTTGGGAGAACAAAGCTCAAAGAAATTACCATCGACCAAAGTGTTTGTCATCACCTACTATCACTGGATGTCACATCGCAGGCTTATCCTGATATCCTGCAGCTCCAGTTGTCTCTTATCACACTGTATAACATTTTGCTTTTATCTCTTCTTCAAGACAATAATATCATAGTGTACAAAAGAAATAGGTATTTTGAGAACTAATGACTGAACCCCAAAGAATCCTAGGATGAAATTCACCCTCCTACTAAACTACTTCTCCAGTATATTCAAGACATCGGCATTGTTTTGCTTTCTTCTCCAGCATGGTTCAGACGGTGGCCGTGATCGGCGCAGGCGCCTGTGGCCTCACCAGCATCAAGAGCTGTCTGGATGAAGGTCTGCAGCCCACGTGCTTTGAAAGCAGCCATGACATCGGAGGCCTGTGGAGATTTAAGGTGAGGGAGAAGCTTCTACATGAACGCCGTTACAGCAACCGTTACGAGCACAGGCCAACTTGCTCTAACGGTGACACAAAAGAATCGCAATCAACAAACACGTATCATCACAACAAGAACACAACTGCATAGATGTTACACTAATTTTTGTAATTTTCCTGAGTAAAAAGAAGATTGCATAGAGCAAATGAATAAATAGATAAATAGTGCACTAACAGACTACAACTACATCACCGGGTAAATACATACCACACTAACAGTAATAGTAAAAATGTGACGATAAAAAGCATGAGATATAAATACAACAAATAATGGAGGTCAAAGGTTAAAATATGTACTAGCCTGCTGCTGAGGCCAGGCAGTGATCAGGACAGAGTTTTTTGCAAAACCTAGTTTTGATGTTGAGACAATGGGGTCTGCACTGCTGACAGTAACTGACAATTTACTTGTAATTTAAATTAATTACTTTTAAAAACAAGTAATCAGTTAAATAGCTAAGATACTCTTGAAAGGCATAATTAGTAATCAGTCATTGGATTACTTTTTCAAGGTAACTGTGGCAACCGTGATCCACTGCCCGGTGCACACCATCACTGCAGTGGATCATGGTTGCCACGGTTACCTTGAAAAAGTAGTGAATCAGTGACAGGCTCATGGTCGCCAAGGCTTCTTGATGCATGTCGTGAAGGTTGACCTGTGTGGTTTGAATCAACAGAGAGGCTTCTGTAGCTCAAACTACAGTGTAGCGTCCTGCTGGTTGAGATGGAGAAAACACACACAACATCACACAGTTTTGTATGAAAAGACTTTTAAGGACTTCTGAAGTTTCATCAATAATATCTTTGTTTTCCTTACATTTCTGGCACTGTTTCACTTCAGGAAAATTCACATTGTGGATCTCATGAGTGTCTCTTGTTCTCCCTCCACAGGAGAAGCCAGAGCCCGGACGGGCCAACATCTATAAGTCGGTGGTAATTAACAGCTCCAAAGCGATGATGTCTTTCAGTGACTTCCCTGCTCCTGCCGAGTTCCCCAACAACATGCACCACTCTGAGGTTGTCTCGTATTTGCGGCTGTACGCTCAGGCCTTCAACCTGCTGGAGCACATACACTTCCAGGTCAGAGACTTTTAGAGTTTTTAAAGCAAAACAACACATAATGAAGAAGTGAATGAAGTGATAATACATTCTAATAAATGCCACAATTTGAAACATTAGTACAGCAGCATCCAAATGCAGTGTAGTTTGTTCTATACAAGTTTGCATAGTCGATCTAAATGCTGAATATAAACAATTCAACAGTCACCAATAAACGCCCATTAATATAAGTGATACGTGGTTGTGTGAATGTCAGACGACTGTAGTTGGCGTGAGGCAGAGACCGGACTTCGCTGTGACAGGCCAGTGGGAGGTGGAGGTGGAGAACAAGGACGGTCAGAGGAAAACTTGTGTTTTTGATGCAGTGATGGTGTGCACCGGGCATTTCACCCATCCTCACCTGCCACTCAAAGACTTCCCAGGTAAATCTGAAGAAAATCTGAAAGTGTGGACAAAGATACTCACTGCAAATGTACAAAAAAAGAAATCTACTTTATGTAGCATGAAGAAAAGTGCAACATTATTATTATTATTTTTTTAAATGTATTCCTTATTTTCCTTTGATTTCAGGAATTGAGAATTTTCAAGGCAGATATTTCCACAGCTGGGATTATCGAAGTTCTGAGGGGCTGGAGGGGAAGAGAGTGCTGGTGATTGGGATTGGGAACTCTGGAGGAGACATTGCTGTGGATATCAGTAGAGTGGCTGAAAGGGTAGGTGGCGAAACTCTATTTTCTATTTTTCAGGTATGTAACTACACTACATGTACTTGAGGGATTGAAGACAACAGCACTGTTTCAAATGAAATAGCTGCCTTCTCTCAAGCCTTTTTGTGACTGTAGGTATACCTCAGTACCAGAAGTGGAGCTTGGGTTTGGCCCCGAGTCGGACCGCGGGGGCTTCCTTTCGATATCATGGTGGTGAATCGAAAAGATGCTCTGATGCATAAACTCTTCCCCTCAAGAACCAACAGGATTTTGGAGGAAATGCTGAATGAAAACATTGACCATCAGTTATATGGCCTGAAACCAAAGCATGGGTAACGTACCGTAAAGCAACTTGGAGATCTACATTCTGGGTTTCCCATATAAGACTGGTTTCAGCAGGCCGAGTTCAAATGAATGAGTCCACATTCGATCTCTGCAGATGTCTGGCAGCGATTGTGAGATTTGAATTGCCTGTGTTGATTAATGACGCATCAGGAAACCTCCGCACACCTCCAGCCCACAGTTGCTCGGTCTTATTATAAGATTACTTATTATAAATACAACTTAACAACACAAGAGAGATAGTTTTCTGGTTATTCTGCTTCAAGTTGAGGCTGCTGGGAAACATCTAAGGTTAATTGTTAGGATGCTGCTCGTATCATTAATTTCCGATTCAAGCAGTATGCCCAACCCTAACTCCAACCCTAACCCCATTGTGTGTGCGCTTAACTTTATCTCCTGTAGTCAGAGTCCTCTCCTTGGTCTTCTCTCTGTTTCCCTCTGCTGGTCTTTATTTCTAATGTGTGGTAACCTTCACCCAGTAGTACATATTGTTGGTTTGGTTGCTGTACATGTGTGTCATCACTGAGATAATCCTCTGAGCTGATCTTTCATTTATTGGAAGTTGCTTTTCTTTTTTATTGGTTTAAAGGTGTATTTTTCCCACCAGCCTATTACGAAAGTTTACTCATGGTTAAATCATATTTCCAATAGTTTACATCTGGAACTATTGGATGATTGTGTTTGCAAAACATGTTATATGCTTTTCTGTTTTTTCGTCCTCAGTATATTTGCACAGATTCCTCTTGTGAATGACCACTTGCCAGTCCAGATCCTCTCAGGTCGTGTTCAAGTGAAACCGAACGTGAAGGAGTTCTCTGGCTCCAGTGCTGTCTTTGTGGATGGGAGCGTCATAGAACAGGTGCCATTTATTGTATTTCCAGCACTACTGATGAACCCACATTTGTAAATGAAATTAATTAACATAACATGATATGATAGCTGTGGAGAGCCATCTAATCTCTGACACCTCTGTGTTTTTAGGTGGATGTTGTGGTGTTTGCCACCGGATACAACTATAGCTTTCCGTTCCTCCCCTCCTCACTGCAGGAGAAAAGTGGCTACAGGCTGAAACTCTACAGACACATCTTCCCTCCGGCACTGGGTCAGCCAACGTTGGCTGTGGTGGGCTTCGTCAGTGGTTTTGGAACAATTAACACTCTGGCTGAAATGCAGGCGCGCTGGGCCACGCGAGTGTTTAAAGGTGTGCTGATGATCTAAAACAGAAACATAAAAGTGAAACCTGCTGTGCTTCTTCCCAATTTGATTTTCTCATTTGTTTGGATACTTCAGGCTCCTCAGTTCTGAAAACAGTGCTCTATGCTTCTCTACCTGTAGGGCTCAGAATTTTAATAACATCTCCCCTGAAATATTTGTAAAGTTTCGTGGGTTTGTTTCCCATTAAGGACTTTTTCATTTGAATTTTTAAAAGCTTTGTGCTTTCATATGTTGAAAAAAAAAATTATACGCAAACTTTTTGGAACTTTCTAATTTTCATGAAATGTATGTAAACAGTTGTACTGACTGAGTGAGGTTCATCTTGACCAAATTCTAAATATCCCCATATGCCCACAGTTTGTTTTTTTTGCATAAAAAAAAAACCTTTCTACATCTAAATGTTGGGGGCAAAGATTAAAATTTGATTCAGCAAATATAAAATGACAAAGTACTTCACAATGGATTGACAAGGACATAAAGGAATACACACACACAGACAAACAAACATCCAACACGTACTCTCTTCTACAAAACTATTGGATCAATGTGGCCAATCTGTAATTTTTTGCCAAAGACTAAAAACATTTGTGTGCCAATAAAAATCTAAATTATCATGCAAAAAGGAAAATGAGCGGAATGCAAAGGAAAATAGGTGGGTTCAGACAAAATATGTTATCTTCTGATCTGTGTGTGAGATCCAGGTGCACATACCTGGAAATAAAAGTTATGCTGTTGATATATAGTCTTATGTTGATTTTTTTTGGGGGGGGGTGGGGGGTCAAAACCAAATACTTTCAGTTTACAATAAAAAAAAATGAAGGGAATTACCTCGTGTTCCAATAGTTTAGGAGGCGGGTACCAATCAGATCAAAACATTATGAGATTGCTTGAAAATGTTTCAGAATGTTGAATGCTGGGGGACAGTAACTCATCTTGTCGGGACGATGGCATCTTTAACATGGTGCAGCATCACTTTATACATATGTGTGTTTTCTTTGTATGTTGGGTTTCAACGTGATTCATTTGGATTCGTTTTCCTCTCTCAGGCTACATCGCCCTCCCAACAGAAGAGACCATGGTGAACGAAATTGAGAAGGAGACAGAAACCATGCATCAGCAGTAAGGAAAATATGTAGAGCTGCTTGTGGCTGCCACGCTCGTTTGAACTTTCAAAACCTTTACAAATGAGTCACACTCTTTTGTTTTCTCTTTTCAGTTTTCGGTGCTCAGAGCGTAACCCCATGCACGTGGACTACCTTACTTACATGGACACTCTGGCTCGGGAGATCGGGATTCGGCCAAACGAGCTGTGGCTCCTTTTAACGGATCCCAGAATGGCGCTGGAGGTTTTCCTGGGCCCCTGCACTCCCTACCAATTCCGTCTGACTGGACCAGGCCAGTGGTCTGGAGCCCGCCAGGCAATCCTCACGCAGTGGGACAGGATACTGAAGCCCTTCCAGACGAGAGTGGTACCAAAAGCGGAGACCAAGTCCTCTTCTAAACTCGGCCTTGTAATGATGAGCTCTGCTGCTCTGCTCTGCTGGTGCCTGTACACTAAACTCCGGCACTCTTTCCTGTTTTCTCCTGAGTTCCTCAAAATTACATACACGGGCATGTAGTTAATTAAAACAAAAAACAAACCAAAAAATACCCCATTGGCACAAATGTCTGTTGCGAGAAATGGAATTCTATTCTAATTATGCAATTAGAACGCTGACTGTTCAAATAGACATTATTTGTTTGTAACTGAAATGTATAGAATGTCTTGCTGATTATAATGGGAATGAGAGAGAGAGAGAGAGAGAGAGAGAGAGAGAGAGAGAGAGAGAGAGAGAGAGAGAGAGAGAGAGAGAGACATAGATTTAAAAGTCATCAATTGCCTGTATGATATTTTAAGAATAAAGTCTGAGATTATAATTCCCTTTTTTTTCTCATCTTTTATATGAAACCTGTGAAATGGTGACTTACCATGTTTTAATGGAGATATTGAAGACTAATTATAAAACAGATAAATAAATAAAACAGTGAACAAATACTATTTCAATTACATCAAAGTTAGTATAAACACTGGGTGGAGATAAAAAGAAGGGGAAAAAATCAACTCAGTCGGCGAAATGTATTTTATTTTATTTTATTGATTCTTGCTTTATTCCTAAGATGATAAATCTTTTTTAATTGAGTACAATCTTCTGTTGGAGCAGTGGTTCTCAATTATTTTCTGTCACGCCCCCCCTAGAGGACAGAATTTTTTTCAGGGCCCCCCCCCCCCCCGAATTGTACTACCATTGAGAACTTGATAATATTTATTTATTTATCTGTATAAACCACTGTATCAGTTGCTGGCACCAGCATTCTGCATACAATCGCCTGATTATCAAAATAAATCTGCTATGGTGTGAGGTTTTTTGCACCTTGCGATGTGGTGGGCAACTTTGTAAGAGGCTAACAGTGCTTTTTTGTTTACTGATGCCGCGCTGACAAAATGACCGGCTTGTTGGCGATACTCATGGAGTTTACGATGAAAAAACTCCAGTGGCTTACTGACATAACGGGTGTATGGTCTCCAGGTGCCGTCTTAATTTATTTGGTTTCATGCTGTCCGCTGCCAGAGTTTTTAGGCATAAAACACAAACGGGTGTTTCCTCGTTTCCGACCGTGTTCACGGTAAACCCAAGGGCTATGTAGGCATCGCCCTGCTCTTACTAGGTTTATACCGGTTACTGTCACCTGTTTTTTTTTCCTCTGATGCCTCATCCTTTTTTCTTTTCACTCCTGTCAGAAACTTCTCCACCTCTCCTCCTCCGCCGCCAGCTCTGTACACCGGTGTTCATGTGTAGTCCTTCTTCTTCTCTACTGGGTTGAACAGGCAGCCTGTTGATTAGTTTGAGCACTGCTGCCACCTAGTGGCTGGAGGCCCTTTTTTTATTGTTCAAGCATGAATAAAGACACTAATACTGAAAGTCGCGCCGCCTCGCGCCCCCCCTGACACCCCACCACGCCCCCCCAGGGGGCGCGCCCCACCATTTGAGAAGCACTGTGTTGGAGGGAGGTGGACTTCTATCTGGGAGCGCTGTATTGCCCACTAGTGGCAGCAGTGCGCATGACACTTCAACGGTGATTCCTGCATGTATGATTTTAATTGATAGAATAATTACATCTCTGGTGCAGACGAGTTATGACACTGACGTTTAACCGTTTAACTGACTCGTATGAAGTCATTACTTGCCCTTCATTGCAGACTCTTCCCATTATAATCTCGTTCCTCTAATTGTCATCTGGTTTCCAGGCCATTCCTCCAATCTACAATATTCAAGGTGCATCCAATTAAACGCCTCTGTAGACACGAGAAAGAAACCTACCTAAAGTTCAGGAAAAGAAAGAAGAAAAGAAAAGTAGTAGTAGAAGCAGGAGTACACAGTATTAGGGTCGCGAAACAAAAAGCAGTGTCTAAAACAATGCTGATTCTGACTTTAATCTCGCAATGACAAGATTAAAGTTGGATTTTTTTTCTTCCTACAAACTCGAGGTCGACGTGGCCATGCAAGTCCTATGATGGCCGACAGGGGGTGCTGCTGCAGCTTCGGAAAGCCTTTTCCTATCCAGCCCTGCAAGTATCGGAAGCGCTGATATTTTTATACCGATGCGATTAGCGCTGTGGTTTAAGCAGTGCAGACTTCTGCCAGTGTTTATCGGAGGGAGGGAGGGAGGGCTTTGTTTGACTTTCCGTCCGTGACGCTGCAGGGACTCAAGGGTCAGTTCGGGAGAGCTGATGATAAACAAGTAACAACGCCCACTACTTCACGCAGTCTGCATGCAGACACAAGACGCGCTTCTTTTCTACGGGCTGCAAGACGGTGAGATCCAAACTTTCTGCGCTCATCCGCCTAAACTTGGTTAAAGTAGTTATGCGCAGTTTGTAGATTTCTGTTTTTTTCGCCTGCTTCTACGAAACGCCAACTGCAGGGCGCTAATCCAACTTTCAACGAGAACTGCTCGCTGTGGTTTTTTTTGTTTCTTTTTGTTTTTTGTTTGTTTGTTTGCTTCCACAACTGCTCATTCTATATGTTACTCTCGGCGTATATTTCATTTTGTTCAACAAAAGTGGATTTAAAGGAGGGATTTTCTCTATTTACAATGATTGCCTACAAAAAAGCAGCATAAAGGCTTAAATACTGGGTTTTTTGGGCGTGATCGGGGTTAAGTAAATTACATTTAAAGTAGATTACAAGGGTGGATTTCAGTATGGATAATTCATATGCTTGCAGAAAAGTGCAAGTCACCACCTCTTAGTTACAGTGATATAGATAAGTACAGTTTTTATCTGTGTGTGTGTGTGTGTGTGTGTGTGTGTGTGTGTGTGTGTGTGTGTGTGTGTGTGTGTGTGTGTGTGTGTGTGTGTGTGTGTGTGTGTGTGTGTGTGTGTGATTTCTGTGACCTGACAAGTAATCGCAACTTTAACATGAAATCGCTGATGTTCTGCATTTCAATGACTAACTTCCATTTAGTATGAGTAAACTTTTTATCATAAGTCCCATTTATTAACTGGAATTAAACTCACAAATGTCCTCATGTACAGCATAAAAAAAGAAAACAGAAAATCATTAGAATGGACAAAGCCTCTGACAGAACCAACCCTGTCATCTTGTAATGAGTTTCCGCAACTGACTCAAGAAAAAAATAGTACACACTATTTCATGCAGGAAAGAGACACCATAAGAGAGAGAAAATGTGCAACACTGCCATATTTGCAAACAACTTTATGTCAATTAAAAATGAAAAAAAAAGTTACAAGTTTTGTTGGTAAATCCTACAGATAAGAACGACTTTGGACCTCTTGTGTCGTCAGCGATTCACTCAGTCAAACTACTGGTGGACACACCCATGGTTACAAACGTGCAGAAGGATCAGTCAAATAAATGCGACATGGTTGTAGAAAGTGTCTTTCTGTGGTTTTCCTCTATGTAAAACAAGTCCCCCCCCCCCCCAAGCCTCGGCCACTGATTAAACTATGTCTGTGCATATTGACAACGTGTATGGTCTTGTCCAGTTGTCTACTCACAGCTGAAGGATGACTCGCCGTGTGGCAGTGATCGGTGCAGGCAGTTCTGGCCTGGCCTGCATTAAGTGCTGCCTGGATGAGGGTCTTGATCCAGTCTGCTTTGAGAGCAGCGATGACATTGGAGGTCTGTGGAGGTTTAAGGTGGGTGACGCAAGGCCGGCTTTCTGTTCATACGTTCTATTTCATCAGGATGCTTCATCTATACGTCTCTGTCTGTGACCGCAGGAGACCCCAGAGCCGGACAGGGCGAGCATTTACCACTCAGTCATCATCAACACCTCCAAAGAGATGATGTGCTTCAGCGACTTCCCCATTCCTGCCCACTATCCAAACTTCATGCACAACTCGCTGATCATGGATTACTTTCGGATGTATGCCGATCACTTCCACCTCAACAGGCACATACGTTTTAATGTGAGGATCCTTTTCTCTCTCCAGTAACGCACCTTATCCCTGTAACTTTCCAAAGACATTTAGTACTGCAGATTACCGTGTATTCTGAGGGTTTAAATACAACAGATATTTGAATGTGTTATAGTCGTCAATCATTTACCGTCTTTCTTTGTTTCAGACTAAAGTCCTGCAGGTGAAGAAGAGGACGGATTTCTCCAGGTCCGGCCAGTGGGATGTTGAAACAGAGAACAAGGACGGCAAAAAGGACAGGCACATCTTTGATGCTGTAATGATCTGCATTGGGCATCACTGCAACCCCAACTTGCCCCTTGGGGACTTTCCAGGTAGCATTTTAATACATTCCTACTTTGTTTATGGGAATTCAGAAGGTGCTGATTGTGACTTGGCAGCACGAGGAGGAAATTGTGTTGCATAAAAATCAATGTTATCAATTCAGTAAAGTCACTGGCACTTTATAAAAACAATTCCAAGGATAAATAGTGTCACATCAGTGTAAGGTTGTCAGAATTTAATGATCTCTTACAACAGAAGTTCAGTTTCTTTGTCAAATGTGTTTTAAAAAGAGAAATCAAGAAACAATGTGTGATACAGTCTCAAATGGCCATTTGTTTTTTTTTTCACTCAGGCATTGAAACTTTCAAAGGAAAGTATTTCCACAGCAGAGACTACAAGACTCCTGAGGAGTGGAGGAATAAGAAGGTCGTCGTGATCGGAATAGGAAACTCTGGAGGAGACCTGGCGGTCGAGCTGAGCAGAGTCACCAGGCAGGTCAGTTGCTCATTTCCAGACGGATGAGTTTTGAGTGGTTTTCACACTGAAGAGGGTGATTAGAAGCAGCTCGGCTGTTGTGGGCACATCCAAGTTGTCGCATTTAAACGTAAATTATTTAGACACGAAACCGAAGGTGATTGCACTTGTCTATCCATCTTACACATCAGCTGTTTCAAAGTAGGACCGTGAGGAATTGAACCCCATCCCAGCTGACTTTGGACAGGCGCAAGAGTAAATCGTCCACATGTCACTTGGTACATCAGTTTGGAGGTATTACTGGTGAAAGAGGTTTGAGCACTCGCAGAAGTAGAATTTGTAGTTGTGTACCATGAGCTCTGTATTTCTAGAAAAGATTTTCACCAGATATTGTAACACTGCAAAGTGCCGCGAGGTGTGATCTGTAGTTGAAGAAAACAGAATCTGTGGCTCGTGGGGGGGAAAAAAAAGTTCACCTCGATACAGTTCCACAAATATGCATTTCATCAAATTTAATGCAACAAATGTAGCAAAAATGTAATGAGTGTCTCAGTTTTTTTTTTAAAACGTGAGACTAGGAATTTGTGAATGTGTGAGTGTTTTATTTGTGGAGAGAAAAGTAAATTGTACACAGCTCAATGGTACACCACTACAAATTCCACTTTTACAAGTGCTCTGACTTTTTTTCACCAATAATACCTCCATACATCACAGAGCCAACGTATAGAGACGAGGGAACGGGTTGCTTTCTCACAAGTAAATCACTATAATGTGGAAGCAAGACAAAACCACCTAGACGAAACAAGTCCAAACAGGCACGGCGTTCCCAAGTTTCCTGGGTTCAAGGTTTAATATGTTACTGTGCAGAATTAATGATTACAACTTTGTATTTATCTCCATAGGTTTACCTGAGCACTCGAAGAGGGGCCTGGATTCTGAACCGAGTTGGAGACAACGGCTATCCGCTCGATTTGCTTTTCAACCGAGCAGTTAATACTCTTAGAAAAATCCTTCCCTTTGGGTTTTTTTGTAATTTAGTCGAGAGCCGTCTGAACTCCAGAGTCGATCACGCCCTGTACAATTTAAAGCCAAAGCATAGGTAAAGTATTTGTCCTGCTATAGCTTCTAATGATATATTTGGGTTACTTTAATTATCTTACGTCTCAATCTTGGATGTCATTTAAATCAGAGATTCTTCTGGGTCAAGAGGGTTACAGTCCTGTGTTGGCATGTAAAAGGAAGAAGCTGTCAAAACCAAAGTGGCATGCGGGTCTATATTTTGAAACTACATCACAGTAGAGTTCAAGGTTCATATTTGTGCAGCGCTGTGAAGAATTGAGAATTTAATTAAAACTTGAACCGAAAAGTGAATATTTCATCAATTTAAGATATTTCATATCTCATATGATTAAACATGTATTCTCCTCTGTTTGCAGACTGTAACATTCAATTGCACTGTTTCATTTTAATGAATTTGAGCATTTTTATGCTTATCTTTAGTCATGGCTTATCATTCAGGGGTGATGTGGGTCCTGAAGTAAGACCAGTTGGCAACCACTGATTGAAACGACTATCTTGTTTTAATGCTCTCTGAACCTATTGTGATGTCGTAAATTGTCTCCACTTATTGTCCCCCCCCCCCCCCCCCCCCACAGAGTGTTCAGCCAACATCCCACTGTGAATGATGACCTTCCCAACCGGATCCTATCTGGAACAATTCAGGTGAAACCCAACATCCGCAGGTTTGATGGCTCCTCTGTGGTGTTCGATGATGGAAGCATCGTGGAGGACGTGGACCTGGTGGTAGGTTTTCATCATTTGTGTGCGTAGGGACTTTCACGCAATCAGCAAGTCGGTTTCGGACTCACATGATCCTCCGCTATGCAGGTATTTGCTACTGGATACACATTTTCCTACCCATTCCTGGCTCCACATGTGGTCTCTGTGTCCAACAACAAAGCCTCTCTGTACAAGTATGTGTTTCCTCCTGAGCTCTCCCACCCGACACTGGCTGTCATTGGTCTCGTCCAGCCATTGGGGGCAATTATGCCCATCTCTGAGATGCAGGCCCGGTGGGCCACACGAGTCTTCAAAGGTGAAAAAAACAAAACAGCTTTTGTCATCGCATGGGCCTTTCCAGAAAAATGAACTTTGTCCTCTTTCAAACAGGCTGCAAAAAGCTTCCTTCCAAAGAGGAAATGCTGAATGAGATCCAATTCAAGGAAGAAACAATGGCTCAAAGGTACTGAAGTGGATTTGCTCAATTTAATTGTGATCTTTAAAGTTTTGGTCCATTGCCACACTGTCCTGCATACATTTACCTCATTTTCAGGTATGTCACCAGTCAAAGACACACCATCCAGGTGGACTATATCACCTACATGGATGAGCTCGCAACGGTTCTGGGAGTTCAACCCAACCTCCTTTCAATGATGCTGACTGAGCCCAGACTGGCATACAATGTGGTCTTCGGCCCCTGCACGCCATACCACTATCGCCTAAGGGGCCCAGGAAAGTGGGCCGGAGCCCGCAACGCCATCCTCACTCAGTGGGAGAGAGTGGCTGAGCCCCTGCAAACCAGGTGCAGAGAGGAGTCCAACAGAAAGAGGTGCTTCAATCAGCTCCTGTTTGTGTCCGTTGCTGCTGCTGCGGTCCTGGTCGTCTATGTGCACAGGAGCAAACTCCCAGCTGTTCTGCAGGATCCTGCTGCGCTGCTGGAAAGCATTAAAGGGTACATGGCAGCACAATGAAGCCCCACCAAAGTGTTACTATCGGCATAAACGTTCTCTTAGATGTAGTCCAATATAATAAGTCAGGGACACAAATTTTTGTGCATTTTCACAGTTGTTTCTCTCTAATTTTAAGAATGAAAAGAAGTTAACTGTTTTGACTATAGGAATAATCTATGGTCTTGTACACAATGAATATGCATTTGGAAATATTGAAAAATGTGTGTGATACTTTTAATGCTTCACAATATTTTTGAGTCACATTGTTGTGTGACTATATTAAATCATGTTTCATAAACAACAACAAAAATCAAAATTTAAAATGTTCTATCTTTATTTGAAGCTCTTTTTGTATGTCATATTTGTATTCTTCTTCCCAGAGCATGTTTTCTTTCTGCGGATATATTGGAAAAAAATTGCATCATGTTGTTAATAAATGTCACATTTTCATCCTACAACTGTTTGTTTGTCAATGTTTCATATCAAAAAGATTCAAAAAAAATTTCCCTTTCATGTTTATCATGGCATGTCTAGATGCTTTTTTTATCTGAAGTAATGTTGACCGTCACATTAAAACACAACTGATGAGCTAAAACATTTAAATAAAACATTTTTAATCCACAAATAAGTGAAGATGACCTGCAAAAATTTTTTTTTATAATTAACAGTGAAAGTGATCTCAGACAGTCAATAATAAATGGTTAAAAACTTTTCTTTTATTCTGCATTACACCTATGACAGCAGACAAAAAGTAAAATAAGGTGCAGTCTGTGAGACTAGCACTCCATTAAACTTTTTACAATTTATAACATTAAAAAGCACTTAATTTCATAGCTTTGCCTCTCCTAATTTTCATGTGATTTAAGAAAGACTGACTGGTGAAGAACAGACAAACGTGCAAGGTTGCATTAAAAAAAGAAAAGTAAAACAGCGATTGCAGTCAAGGTGATGCAGTATGTGAGAAATACACAAGAAGCACACGTGGATTGTTTATGATGAAGGAACCTCTTTAACTGGGTCACATAACTTACTAACAAACCGGAGACAGCTGTGTGTGTGTGTGTGTGTGTGTGTGTGTGTGTGTGTGTGTGTGTGTGTGTGTGTGTGTGTGTGTGTGTGTGTGTGTGTGTGTGTGTGTGTGTGTGTGTGTGTGTGTGTGTGTGTTGTGAGAAGTAGTTAGTTAGAAAAACTATTGGCCTACAATAAGTGATCCATTGATCCATGCATGCTGTTGACTCTGCTAAAGGTTGAAGTATTAGCCCTCCCTGTTACTTGTTAAGCTGTCTGCAACAACTCTGCCACAGTGCATCGCAGCTTGCTTATGTACAATATCACAGGATTATAGCTGAGGAATTTGTAGATTGGCTTATTTGAATTGCATTGCTATAAAATTGCCTCATGGCTTCACTTCTTTTTTTAAATTGTAACACAATCCTACTTGTCACCATGAAGTATATAAACTACATTATGATCAAGGATGATTTACTCAGCTTATCTGCATGTTATCTTTTCTCATTATGCAACAGACAATGAAATTGCTACTTTCATCACTAATAGTCAATAGGGACTGCATTGTTTCCACCAGTGACCTGAATCAGCTTTTGCAGACCTTTGATCAGTTCATGAGTAAAATCATCATAGATTGGGAAGCAGTGCAGGTGAAGGTTCAGCTCTTTATTCAATAGACAAAGCTGACTGAACAGATTTTGGGTGACCTGTTTCTTTGAGATGCTGCTTTGGGCTTGTCTGAGCCCAAGGCGTTTCTCACTATAATAAAATTCAATTCAATTCAACTTCATTTATATAGCACCAAATAAAACAGATTCATTTCTGGGTGCTTTGAACAGAGAAAAGAGGAAAAAAAACAAAACAAAGACTGGTCAATATTAAAATTACCTCAAGCTATAATTATAAATTCAAAAGTACTCAAGTCAGAAAGTGTTTCCAAAGATTTTTTTTTTTCACAAGGGACCAGGGTTTAATGTTTGTGCAGAGATCCATCCATCTGCTTCCAACTCAATACAATTTAAAGTTGAGGGTCCAGGTGACTGTTTCTGTTGACACAGATAAGAAGTCATCAGTCCACCTTCAACCATCCATTAAAATTAAAAAATAAATAAATAAATGACTTGACAAACACACTGGAAACATTTTCAAAAAGTGAAACTATACATACTTACAGTCATTTACAGTAGTCGCACCGGCAGTGTTATACAGTTTTTGTGGAGGGGATGAATGGTCTGTGGTCACTCCTTCTTGGACGGAGGCTGCAGCAGTCGACTGTTGAAGCAGTTGATGAGCGCCACAGTGTGGTGGCAGGGGAAAGAGACATTGTCCATGATGGATCTCAGCTGAGCTAAAATCTTCATCTCGCCCACCTCCTCATATGTCACCAGGGTAGTCCCTAGGACAGAGCTGTCCTTCTTGACCAAACTGTTTCACCTGCTCCAGTCTCTTTGTATCCCAGAGAAGCATCAACAGACCACTGCATAGAAGATAACAGATGTTAATACAGTGTCATAAAATGTCCTGAGCATACCTGGATGATGTTAAATGCACTGGGGGAAAAAAACAAAACAAAAACATGACCTCAGACACAGGAGGAACATGAAAACTTTCTTTTGAGAGGTTTTCCTCACTATAAGAAGAGTGTTCACCACCTCACATAATGTCATCAGCAATTACATTGTCTGGACTACTTTATATGATGGCAATTTTGAAGAGGTACATAATAATTCTTGAGGGTATATTTAAATATAGAACTTTTGAATTGAGGGAGAGAAAAGAACACTACACCATCTTTGGCACACAGGTTTTGCAGTTCCTACACATCTACCTTGCTTGACTATAAAGTATGTCCAATACGGCCACCTGGTGGTGGCTTGGCTTCAGTACTTGCCTGGAATTGATCTTGCGAAACACTACAGTACATGCAAATGTACATATTTTTCTACAATTTTCTATTCGGTTTGGCTCCATAATTTAATGATTATTCTTTTTTTTTTGAACACGTGAGCTCATATCGTTAAACTAAGTGTTGTTTCTTCGTAACACATTGATTTGATTTCAGCAAAACGTGCATAATTTCATATATACCTACTACTTAACTACACCACTACAGGAGGGTGGTAGTTAAGGCCACCTCCATCATGGACAACACCACCCACCCACTGCACGGGACTGTAGAGGAGGTGAGGAGCTCTCTCAGTGGCAGACTGAGACACCCTCAGTGCAGGACGGAGCGCTACCGCAACTCCTTCATCCCCACTGCTGCTAGACTGAACAACAAGACTGTAAAGTAACATGCAACAGTATGTGCAATAACCCCTGCATCTATGCCACTTTATCTGTGCCACTTTATCTAAGTCACTTTATCTACGTCACTTAATTGACCACTTGTTAGGACTGAACCTGCATTGCCAACACTGGCATTATTTTTTACTATAGTATGTTTATTGTACTTTATTCTACACTTTGCCGCCCCCCCCCCTGTGATTTTTATCTTGTTTTTTAGTCCTATTTTTGTATCTACTTATTATTACTCTTACTGTAAATATTTTTGGTCCTTAGGGTTCTTGATAGTCATTGTATATAAGATACCTCTATTCTTACCTAACTGTTTGCACAATTCTTGTCTTTCCTAATCATGAGTGTCCTTAAGAGCAGAATGTAACAGGTACATTTCTCCATTGTGAGATCAATAAAGGTTTATCTTATCTTATCTTACCACAGTGTCACACAATGTCCTGAGCATGCCTGGATGATGTTAAATGCACTGGAAAAAACAAAAACAAAACATTACCTCAGACACAGGAGGAACATGAAACTTTCTTTTGAGAGGTTTTCCTCACTATGAGAAGAGTGTTCACCACCTCACATAATGCAAATTCAGCAAGTCAATTGTCGGGACTACTTTGTATGATGACAATTTTTAAGAGGTACATAATAATTATTGAGGGTATATTTAAAAATAGAACTTTTGAATTGAGGGAGAAAAAAAACCCACTCCATCATATTTGGCACACAGGTTTTGCAGTTCCTACACATCTACCTCCCTTGACTATAAAGTATGTCCAATACGGCCACCTGGTGGTGGCTTGGCTTCAGTACTTTCCTAGAATTGTGTCAGGTTTAGGCTATAGACACTTATTAAATCTGCAAGAAAGAACAAGACAACAAGGATGAGCTTTGGCTACTCGCGAGGAGAAATGGCTAGGAGCGTGCCCAAGTTACACCTCCTACCCACTCTGGCTCCAGACCATTTCTCCTGCGTTTTTATTTCATTTAACAAAGGGGAGGGTTCACAGAATATACATCATAGAAACAAACATGTTGTATGCTTAGCAGTTTATCAACCATAAGTACAATCTCAGGACATTCCGCGCGCATGGGACGCCGAGACGGCAGCTGTGTGGAAGATGCGGCTTTCCCTGTTTATCAGTCTCGGTCAGGGTTCCCTTATCAAGCTCAGAACCTATGATTAGTCAAAGTTAAACAACAGCGCCTGAGTGACGTTGCTAAATAAAGACAGAAGAAATAAGACTGAGATTAAGCATGAATATGGTAACTATATATAAAAACATTCTAACAAATTGATCTTGTGAAAGACTACAGTACATGCAAATGTATATATTTTTCTACAATTTTCTATTCGGTTTGGCTCCTTAATGATGATTTCTTTTTTAGGAACACGTGAGCTCATATCGTTAAACTAAGTGTTGTTTCTTAGAAACACATTGATTTGATTTCAGCAAAATGTGCATAATTTCGTATATACCGACTCATTGAACCACTGCATATTGTGAAGTGCATACAGAGATGAAATCAATAGATATCATCCCGAAATCGGCAGCCAATACTGGTTTTGGGATTAAACATACAGTTCAGACGTGATTTCGCATCGATGCGAGAGAACGAAGACAATGAATAATAAATCTGCAAGAGCTGGAAAAGCGTGTCATGTCATTAGTTTTGATTTCATTGACTTACATGCAGGTGACACTTGCAAAAGAGGATTAAACAAAGTGAGCTACAGACTGGCTCCAAATTAGCCACCGCCCACGAGCTACCGGTAGACCCCGGAACGAAATCAAGCCACGCGTGACAGCGCGGTATGAATGTCATTCATGGGATGTCAAAGTATTTCCATCTGTGTGCTGGGATTATGTTCAATTGCGTTGGCAAATAAAGCTCATTTATTCAAAGAGCCCTGCGAATATAATATAGTACGTAGATTGCTCGAATTAGACTGCATCATTAAACGAGGATTAGATGTGGATACTATCCATGTACTTGCTGACAGATTTTGTTACACTCATTGGTCAAAAAGATGTGTGAATGTTATAAAACTCCAAAGCTCTTGATCCATTTATGAATTTTGAATAGTTAAAAAGTCTATCTGAGGCACATGTGGACTCTCAAAGCAAGACCACACTATTTAAACTGACTTCATAGCCTCTAAATAAGCTTTTGAGCCTGACAATTTATAATGTACATTTCATGAACTGTTTTAGTTTCGTTTTTTCTAAGAAGCAACATAGAATCTGTCTTATCAGATTTGTTGAACACTTTGTTCAGTGGTTACACCCCTGACCTAGCCAATTGATTGTACCTGCACAGAGATTTGAAGAGAGGATGCGAGAGCGTACATCTGGCAACCCCAGTGTGCCATATTTACGGACCTCGCCAACGGCTGGGCCCTAGGCCCGGCCAACGGCAGGTCCCTTTTGTAATTCATCGACAGTGCCGTGCCACAGGCCGGGCACTAATACGGTCACTCTCATGACCCGCACTGACCTCCGGGGGCGTGGCCACTCTGGAGGGCAGCTTCCTATAGCTTCAGGTTTCATCACTGCTTTGTGATTGACAGCCTAGATAGCAGGAACATTACAGAGCTGCTCTATGGGCTGACCTGCTGTCATATGTGCCACTTTGTGCCACATATGATGGCAGGTCCCTTTTGTAATTCGTACGCCGCCGACTAGTGCCAGGCCTAGGAGGCACTCCACCAGGTCACTCTCACGTCCCACACTGACCTCCGTAGGAGGCCTGGCCTGAGGCCCTCAAATTCATGTCGGTGCCATTTATTGAAAAACCTTTCATGTTCCATAACACACCAGAATTCAAGTAAGACCAGATTCCGGATCGGGGGCACGTGGGGAGTACCACACTGAGATTTTCAGGTGGATCCGCTAGCTTGCGGCTTAGCATGCTCATTAGCATGCTAACAAACATTGCCCGATTGAGCTGAAATTCGGTAGGTGGCCTAATGAGGGCGCTGCGGTCACGAGTCACTAGCTAATTAGCTGGTTTCCATGCCGTTTTTTCAAAATAAAGGTCATTAAAAAAAATTTAACTTAAAAAAATTATCATTAACCGGTCTAGAGGATCGTGCCCACCCCGACGGGCAGTCTTTCGCGAGGTCCTGGCCAATGCTGCTTGCAGCTTTAATTTCATTTTATTTTATTGATTCTTGCTTTATTCCTAAGATGATACATCTTTTTTAATTGAGTACAATCTTCTGTTGGAGGGAGGTGGACTTCTATCTGGGATTGCTCTATTGCCCACTAGTGGCAGCAGTGCGCATGACACTTCAACGGTGATTCCTGCATGTATGACTTTAATTGATGGAATCTCTGGTGCAGACGAGTTATGACACTGACGTTAAACCGTTTAACTGACTCATATGAAGTCATTACTTGCCCTTCATTGCAGACTCTTCCCATTATAATCTCGTTCCTCTAATTGTCATCTGGTTTCCAGGCCTCTAATCTACAATATTCAAGGTGCATCCAATTAAACGTCTCTGTAGACACAAGAAAGAAACTTACCTAAAGTTCAGGAAAAGAAAGAAGAACAGAAAAAGAATAGTAGTAGAAGCAGTAGTACACAGTATTAGGGTCGCGAAACAAAAAGCAGTGTCTAAAACAATGCTGATTCTGACTTTAATCTCGCAATGACAAGATTAAAATTGGAACTGAATATATTTAAAGGTGTACAGGAGGATTTTCAGGAATTTTAGGAAAGAACTGCCCTCTCCACCGTTTGAAAAAAATGCGCATGCGCAACGCTGTACCTGCTCCCGAGACGGAACGCCTACTAAAACGCGTGCGAGAGACATGCACGAGCCCAGTTCTCCTCGTGCACGCTCTGTTTACAAGTGATAAGTCGGCATCGCTCACATAAGCTCACTTTACAAGAAGATTTGCACCAGAGGGGGTGAAACTGTGTAAAAATGTCCGAGAATAATGCGTCGGGTCGGCCACCGGCATGATGAGGACCGTGTGGAGTGAGCTGCGCGCAGGGACGGGCAGTACGACGGGCTTACGTCATATATCACCAGAATGATTGACAATTGGGAGGACCAGTTATTTTGATGATCCACCCGGAAGAAGAAAATCCTCTACTATACCTTTAAGTACATTTTTACTCGGCAGTGATTTTTTCTTTCTACAAGCTCGAGGTCGACGGGGGTCGACGGGCTGCCACTTCGGAAGCCTTTTCCTATGCAAGTATCGGAAGCGCTGATATTTTTGTACCTATGCGATCAGCGCTGTGGTTTAAGCAGTGCAGACTTCTGCCAGTGTTTATCGGAGGGAGGGAGGGCTTTGTTTGACTTTCCATCCTTGACGCTGCAGGGACCCAAGGGTCAGTTCGGGAGAACTGATGATAAACAAGTAACAACGCTCACTACTTCACACAGTCTGCATGCAGACACAAGACGCGCTTCTTCTCTACGGGCTGCAAGACGGTGAGATCCAAACTTTCTGCGCTCATCCGCCTAAACTTGGTTAAAGTAGTTATGCGCAGTTTGTAGATTTTCTTTTTTTCTCCTGCTTCTACGAAACGCCATCTGCAGGGCGCAAATCCAACTTTTAACGAGAACTACTCGCTGTGGTTTGTTTGTTTGTTTGTTTCCACAACTGCTCATTCTATATGTTACTCTCAGCATATATTTCATTTTGTTCAACAAACGTGGATATAAAGCAGGGATTTTCTCTATTTACAATGATTGGCTACAAAAAAGCAGCATAAAGGCTTTAATACTGGGTTGGTTTTTTTTATATCGTGGTCATCATTTTATATAAAGATGTTTTGGGCGTGATCAGGGTTAAGTAAATTACATTTAAAGTAGATTACAAGGGGTGGATTTCAGTATGGAGAATTCATATGCTTGCAGAAAAGTACAAGTCACCACCTCACCACAGTATTTATCTTATAATCGCGTGTGTGTGTGTGTGTGTGTGTGTGTGTCTGTGTGTGTGTGTGTGTGTGTGTGTGTGTGTGTATGTGTGTGTGTGTGTGTGTGTGTGTGTGTGTGTGTGTGTGTGTGCGTGTGTGTGTGTGGTGTGTGCGTGTGTGTGTGTGGTGTGTGTGTGTGTGTGTGTGTGTGTGTGTGTGTGTGTGTGTGTGTGTGTGTGTGTGTGCGTGCTTGCGTGATTTCCGTGACCTGACAAGCAATCGCAACTTTAACATGAAATCGCTGATGTTCTGCATTTCAATGACTAACTGCCATTTAGTATGAGTAAACTTTTTATCATAAGTCCCATTTATTAACTGGAATTAAACTCACAAATGTCCTCATGTACAGCATAAAAAAAGAAAACAGAAAATCATTATAATGGACAAAGCCTCTGACAGAACCAACCCTGTCATCTTATAATGAGTTTCCGCAACTGACTCAAGAAAAAAATAGTACACACTATTTCATGCAGGAAAGAGACACCATAAGAGAGAGAAAATGTGCAATACTGCCATATTTGCAAACAACTTTATGTCAATTAAAATTGAAAAAAAAAGTCACAAGTTTTGTTGCTAAATCCTACAGATAAGAACGACTTTGGACCTCTTGTGTCGTCAGCGATTCACTCAGTCAAACTACTGGTTGTTGGAATTTATGGTTGGTAATTAGCATTAATAATGACTGTAAGTAATGGATTACTGAAAGTAATAGATTGCTGAAAGTAATTTAGGAAAAATATACAATTAATAATGAAGTAAACGGCCATATACCCACCAGCAACTCCTAGAGTAATTGAGTAATTACTCAAAAGTTAATAAATTATCAAAACTAATTTATTAATGAAAAATTATTAATTTGAATAAATTGATTATTTATTTAAAATAATAATGAATTGGGGCACCACCAGCTAAGCTGGAAATAGCTAATACCAAGTTTCAGTCTCGTTTGTCAAAAGGTTATTTAAGTTTGTTTATATTCCTGAGGGAAATACAACAATCTTGAATAACAAGGACGGTGTGAGATTCCAGCACAGACTGTTACAAACCAGTGAATTGTCAACAATAAATAGACAATAATTACCAGGAATCGATCAATTCAGTTAAAATGTTTTTATTAACAAAAATGCATTAATTCGCAAATAATTCAGAAATTATTTATTAAAACAACACAATTAAGTAATAAGCAGCAAACACGGAGATCTAATCTACTTCTTCTATGTAAAAGACGTCTCGGCCACTGATTAACCTCTGTCTGTGCATATTGACAACGTGTATGGTCTTGTCCAGTTGTCTACTCACAGCTGAAGGATGACTCGCCGTGTGGCAGTGATCGGTGCAGGCAGTTCTGGCCTGGCCTGCATTAAGGGCTGCCTGGATGAGGGTCTTGATCCAGTCTGCTTTGAGAGCAGCGATGACATTGGAGGTCTGTGGAGGTTTAAGGTGGGTGACGCAAGGCCGGCTTTCCGTTCATACGTTCTATTTCATCAGGATGTTTCATCTATGCATCTCTGTCTGTGACCGCAGGAGACCCCAGAGCCGGACAGGGCGAGCATTTACCAATCGGTCATCATCAACAGCTCCAAAGAGATGATGTGCTTCAGCGACTTCCCCATTCCTGCCCACTATCCAAACTTCATGCACAACTCGCTGATCATGGATTACTTTCGGATGTATGCCGATCACTTCCACCTCAACAGGCACATACGTTTTAATGTGAGGATCCTTTTCTCTCTCCAGTAACGCACCTTATCCCTGTAACGTTCCAAAGACATTTAGTACCGCAGACTACCGTGTATTCTGAGGGTTTAAATACAACAGATATTTGAATGTGTTATAGTCGTCAATCATTTCCCGCCTTTCTTTGTTTCAGATTAAAGTCCTGCAGGTGAAGAAGAGGACAGATTTCTCCAGGTCCGGCCAGTGGGATGTTGAAACAGAGAACAAGGACGGCAAAAAGGACAGGCACATCTTTGATGCTGTAATGATCTGCATTGGGCATCACTGCAACCCCAACTTGCCCCTTGGGGACTTTGCAGGTCGCATTTATCGGCTTTAATACATTCTTACTTTATTTATGGGAATTCAGAAGGTGCTGATTGTGACTTAGCAGCACAAGGAGGAAATTATGTTGCATAAAAATCAATGTCATCAATTCAGTAAAGTCACTGGCACTTTATAAAAACAATTCCAAGGATAAATAGTGCCACATCAGTGTAAGGTTGTCAGAATTTAATGATCTCTTACAACAGAAGTTCAGTTTCTTTGTCAAATGTGTTTTAAAAAGAGAAATCAAGACACAATGTGTGATACAGTCTCAAATGGCCGTTTGTTTTTTCTTTCCCTCAGGCATTGAAACTTTCAAAGGAAAGTATTTCCACAGCAGAGACTACAAGACTCCTGAGGAGTGGAGGAATAAGAAGGTCGTCGTGATCGGAATAGGAAACTCTGGAGGAGACCTGGCGGTCGAGCTGAGCAGAGTCACCAGACAGGTCAGTTGCACATTTCCAGACGGATGAGTTTTGAGTGGTTTTCACACTGAAGAGGGTGATTAGAAGCAGCTCGGCTGTTGTGGGCACATCCAAGTTGTCGCATTTAAACGTAAATTATTTAGACACGAAACCGAAGGTGATTGGACTTGTCTATCCATCTTACACACCAGCTGTTTCAAAGTAGGACCGTGAGGAATTGAACCCCATCCCAGCTGACTTTGGACAAGCGCAAGAGTAAATCGTCCACATGTCACTTGGTACATCAGTTTGGAGGTATTACTGGTGAAAGAGATTTGAGCACTTGCACAAGCGGAACTTGTAGTTGTGTACCATGAGCTCTATATTTCTAGAAAAGATTTTCACCAGATATTTTAATGGAGTGCCGCGAGGTGTGATCTGTAGTTGAAGAAAACAGAATCTGTGACTCGTGGGGGGAAAAAAAACTTCACCTTGATACAGTTCCACAAATATGCATTTCATCAAATTCACTGCAACAAATGTAGCAAAAATGTAATGAGTGTCTCAGTTTTTTTTTTTAAACGTGAGACTTTGAATTTGGGAATGTGTGAGTGTTTTATCTGTGGAGAGAAAAGTAAATTGTACACAGCTCAATGGTACACAACTATAAATTCCACTTTTACAAGTGCTCTGACTTTTTTTCACCAATAATACCTCCATACATCACAGAGCCAACGTATAGAGACGAGGGAACGGGTTGCTTTCTCACAAGTAAATCACTATAATGTGGAAGCAAGACAAAACCACCTAGACGAAACAAGTCCAAACAGGCACGGCGTTCCCAAGTTTCCTGGGTTCAAGGTTTAATATGTTACTGTAGTGCAGCAGATAACTGCAAAATACTTCGGTTTGTGATGCAAGCATGAAATTGGGCACAAATACTCTTTGAGGTCCACTTTTTGTAAAAAAAGGCGTTAGCCACGCAAAATTCCAAGATGGCGACCATTTTTCAAGATGGCCACCATGTGCACCGTAAATTCATCTTCTGCAGCAAAATATTTGAAACAAAATGCAACATTAAGGGTAAAAACCAAAGATTCTAGTGTCTAACATTTTAGCCTGATTATTTTTTGTTATGTAACATCACACAGCACAGGTCTCCATCTTCCACTTTGAGAGGGTACTGACTCAGCTTGGAGAAGACAGGAGACACCTCTGGACAAATGTTCCATGTCTGCCAGGCAGTTTTCTTGCCCTTGTTGCGGAAGGCAGACACAGTGTCACAACCTGTAAAGGCATGAAAAAATAACATGCCTTCGAGCTTTTCCTGGCCTATATTGTTGCACAGGTCATGTATACTGATCCAGTGCAGGCTTTGACCTTGTCCAAATACTACCCACAACTCTTCTAGCCCGAGACTCTGAAGAGTGGGGAAGGCACTAAGTGCAATGACAATAACATCTGTGTCATTAGATTTTATCATGATAGCTTTACTATCATGCTCAGCAGCATATTTGGCATGCACAAAGACTAGGAATGATCTGTGCTAAATTTCATACTTACGACATAAGATATTCTGATGAACATAACGGAAGCAGCTTCAGCACAGTTGTTAAGACATTGAGATTTATAGATTTCATAGCAGCCATCTTGGACGCCATCTTTGCTTTGATCACTTGATTAGGTACTCTCGCCCAGAAAACCTTTCTTTTAGATACTTTAGTCCATAAAACCTAGATATACATGCAAACTATAATCTTTCATTCAAATACTTGGCTTGAAAATTGAACTTTTCAATCAAGATGGCGGCCAACTTGAAAAATGGTCGCCATCTTGGAATTTTACGTGGCTAACGCCTTTTTTTTTTTTTTTTTTTTTTTTTTTACAAAAAGAGGAGCTCAAAGAGCATTTGTGCCCAATTTCATGCTTGCATCACAAACCGAAGTATTCTGGGGTATTTTGCAGTTATCTGCTGCACTACTGTGCAGAATTAATGATTACAACTTTGTATTTATCTCCATAGGTTTACCTGAGCACTCGAAGAGGGGCCTGGATTCTGAACCGAGTTGGAGACAACGGCTATCCGCACGATTTGCTTTTCAACCGAGCAGTTAATACTCTTGGAAAAATCCTTCCCTTTGGGTTTTTTTGTAATTTAGTCGAGAGCCGTCTGAACTCCAGAGTCGATCACGCTCTGTACAATTTAAAGCCAAATCATAGGTAAAGTATTTGTCCTGCTATAGCTTCTAATGATATATTTGGGTTACTTTAATTATCTTACGTCTCAATCTTGGATGTCATTTAAATCAGAGATTCTTCTGGGTCAAGAGGGTTACAGTCCTGTGTTGGCATGTAAAAGGAAGAAGCCGTCAAAACCAAAGTGGCATGTGGGTCTATATTTTGAAACTACATCACAGTAGAGTTCAAGGTTCACATTTGTGCAGCGCTGTGAAGAGTTGAGAATTTAATTAAAACTTGAACCGAAAAGTGAATATTTCATCAATTTAAGATATTTCATATCTCATATGATTAAACATGTATTCTCCTCTGTTTGCAGACTGTAACATTCAATTGCACTGTTTCATTTTAATGAATTTGAGCATTTTTATGCTTATCTTTAGTCATGGTTGATCATTCAGGGGTGATGTGGGTCCTGAAGTAAGACCAGTTGGCAACCACTGATTTAAACGACTATCTTGTTTTAATGCTCTCTGAACCTATTGTGATGTCGTAAATTGTCTCCACTTATTGTCCCCCCCCCCCCCCACAGAGTGTTCAGCCAACATCCCACTGTGAATGATGACCTTCCCAACCGGATCCTATCTGGAACAATTCAGGTGAAACCCAACATCCGCAGGTTTGATGGCTCCTCTGTGGTGTTCGATGATGGAAGCATCGTGGAGGACGTGGACCTGGTGGTAGGTTTTCATCATTTGTGTGCGTAGGGACTTTCACGCAATCAGCAAGTCGGTTTCGGACTCACATGATCCTCCGCTATGCAGGTATTTGCTACTGGATACACATTTTCCTACCCATTCCTGGCTCCACGTGTGGTCTCTGTGTCCAACAACAAAGCCTCTCTGTACAAGTATGTGTTTCCTCCTGAGCTCTCCCACCCGACACTGGCTGTCATTGGTCTCGTCCAGCCGTTGGGGTCAGTTATGCCCATCTCTGAGATGCAGGCCCGGTGGGCCACACGAGTCTTCAAAGGTGAAAAACAAACAAAAACAAAGCAGCTTTTGTCATCGAATGGGCCTTTCCAGAAAAATGAACTTTGTCCTCTTTCAAACAGGCTGCAAAAAGCTTCCTTCCAAAGAGGAAATGCTGAATGAGATCCAATTGAAGGAGGAAACAATGGCTCAAAGGTACTGAAGTGGATTTGCTCAATTTAATTGTGATCTTTAAAGTTTTGGTCCATTGCCACACTGTCCTGCATACATTTACCTCATTTTCAGGTATGTCACCAGTCAAAGACACACCATCCAGGTGGACTATATCCCCTACATGGATGAGCTCGCAACGGTTCTGGGAGTTCAACCCAACCTCCTTTCAATGATGCTGACTGAGCCCAGGCTGGCATACAATGTGGTCTTCGGCCCCTGCACGCCATACCACTATCGCCTAAGGGGCCCAGGAAAGTGGGCCGGAGCCCGCAACGCCATCCTCACTCAGTGGGAGAGAGTGGCTGAGCCCCTGCAAACCAGGTGCAGAGAGGAGTCCAACAGAAAGAGGTGCTTCAATCAGCTCCTGTTTGTGTCCGTTGCTGCTGCTGCGGTCCTGGTCGTCTATGTGCACAGGAGCAAACTCCCAGCTGTTCTGCAGGATCCTGCTGCGCTGCTGGAAAGCATTAAAGGGTACATGGCAGCACAATGAAGCCCCACCAAAGTGTTACTATCGGCAGAAATGTTCTCTTAAATGTAGTCCAATATACTAAGTCAGGGACACATTGTTGTGCATTTTCACAGTTGTTTCTCTATATTTTTAAGAATGAAAAGAAGTTAATTGTTTTGACTATAAGAATAATCTATGGTCTTGTATACAATGAATATGCATTTGGAAATATTGAAAAATGTGTGTGATACTTTTAATGCTTCACAATATTTTTAAGTCACATTATGTTCTAAAAAAATCATGTTTCATTAAAAAAAATCTAAATTAAAAATGTTTATTATATTTGAAGCTCTTTTTGTATGTCATATTTGTATTCTTCTTCCCAGAGCATGTTTTCTTTCTGTGGATATGTTGAAAAAAATTGCATCATGTCGTTAATAAATGTCACATTTTCATCCTACAACTGTTTGTTTCTCAATGTTTCATATCAAAAAGATTCAAAAAATGTTTCCCTTTCATGTTTGTCATGGCATGTCTAGATGCTTTTATTATCTGAAGTAATGTTGACCGTCACATTAAAACACAACTGATGAGCTAAAACATTTAAATAAAACATTTTTAAACCACAAATATGTGAAGATAATCTGCCAAAAAAAATTTTTTTAAATTACAGTGAAAGTGATCTCAGACAGTCAATAATAAATGGTTAAAAACACATTTTTAATGCAATTTTTTAAAATACAGTACAAGTACAAAAACTTCTCTTTTATTCTGCATTACACCTATGACAGCAGACAAAAAGTTAAATAAGGTGCAGTCAGTGAGACTAGCACTCCGTTAAACTTTTTACAATTTATAACATTAAAAAGCATTTAATTTCATAGCTTTGCCTCTCCTAATTTTCATGTGATTTAAGGAAGACTGACTGGTGAAGAACAGACAAATGTGCAAGGTTGCATTAAAAAAAGAAAAGTAAAACAGCGATTGCAGTCAAAGTAGAGTAGAGAGCTTTATTCCTCCCCAGGGGGAAACACAAACTTACAACAGCTCAAGGTAAAAGGTGCAGAACTTATAAAACTAAGGAATTAAAATATGTAAAGATATGTAAATATCTAAACAAGAGCAAAAAAGAGCACAAAAAAATAGAATATGTAAATATAAAAATAAAAAATTAATATAAAAATAAAAAATTAATATAAAATAAAACAATCCAGTAAAAAGAAAAATCCTCTAAAATAGAGTAAATTGCCAGGATTGTTATACACACAGTGTAGATAGGTAAAGAGCTGTGTACAGTGCAGGTGGAACGGTACCTGTAGGACATTTACACTAAGTTGTTAAATGTCCTAACAGCTGTTGGGATGAATGATTTCCAGTAGCGTTTTGTTTTGCACTGCGGGTGTCGGAGCCTGCTGCTGAAGGGCCTGCTGAGCTCCTCCACTGTCGGGTGCAGTGGGTGGAGTGTGTTGTCCATGATGGAGGACATTCTGGTTAACATCCTCCTCTGTCCCACCTCCTCCACCGAGTCCAGCGAGCAGCCCAGGACATAGCCGGCCCTCCTGACCAACCTGTTCACTCTCTTCCTGTCCCGGTCCGTGCTGCCCGCTCCCCAACAGGCCACAGCGTAATGGATGGCAGACGCCACCACAGAGTCATAGAAAGTCCGGAGTAGAGGTCTGCACACCCCGAAGGACCTCAGTCTCCTCAGAAGGTGGAGGCGACTTTGGCCCTTCTTGTACAGGGCGTCGGTGTGAGTAGTCCAGTTCAGTTTATTGTTGAGGTGAACACCCAGGTACTTGAAGTTGTCCACCAGCACGATGTCCGAGCCCTGGATGCTCACCGGTTGGTGTGGTGGGGTCTTTTTCCGGAAGTCGATCACCATCTCCTTCGTCTTTCCGGTGTTCAAGCAGTGGAAGTTGCTCTCACACCAGTCCACGAAGTCCCTGATGACCAACCTGCACTCCAGTTCGTCTCCATCAGACACACAGCCAACAATGGCGGCGTCGTCAGAGAACTTCTGGAGGTGACAGCTGCTGGAGTTGTATGTGAAGTCCAAGGTGTAGAGGGAAAAGAGGAACGGTGAGAGCACCGTCCCCTGGGGCGCCCCGGTGCTGCAGATGACCACCTCAGACCTGCTGTCCTGCAGCCTCACAAACTGCGGCCTGTTGGTGAGGTAGTCGGTGGTCCATGCAGCCAGCTGTGCCCCCACTCCTGCGTCCTCCATCGTCCTCTGCAGCAGCGCCGGTCGGATGGTGTTGAAAGCACTGGAGAAGTCAAAGAACATGACTCTCACAGTGCTCCCGGCGGGCCTCCAGGTGAGTCAGCGCCCGGTGCTGCAGGTAGATGACGGCGTCATCCACCCCCATCTTTGGCCTGTAGGCAAACTGCAGCGGGTCCATCGCAGGGCTCACCGCCGTGCGAAGGTGTTGGAGGACCAGCCTCTCCATGGTCTTCACCAGGTGGGAGGTCAGGGCGACGGGTCTGAAGTGGCGCGGCTCCTTAGCGTGCGCAGTATGTGAGAAATACACAAGAAGCACACATGGATTGTTAATGATGAAGGAACATCTTTAACTGGGTCACATAACTTATGCAAACCGGAGACAGCTGTGTGTGTGTGTGTGCGTGTGTGTGTGTGTGTGTGTGTGTGTGTGTGTGCGTGTGCGTGTGTGTGTGTGTGTGTGTGTGTGTGTGTGTGTGTGTGTGTGTGTGTGTGTGTGTGTGTGTGTGTGTGTGTGTGTGTTGTGAGAAGTAGTTTGTTAGAAAAATTATTGGCCTACGATAAGTGAACCATTGATCCATACATGCTGTTGACTCTGCTAAAGGTTGAAGTATTAGCCCTCCCTGTTACTTGTTAAGCTGTCTGCAACAACTCTGCCACAGTGCATCGCAGCTTGCTTATGTACAATATCACAGGATTATAGCTGAGGAATTTGTAGATTGGCTTATTTGAATTGCATTGCTATAAAATTGCCTCGTGGCTTTACTTCTTTTTTTTAAATTGTAACACAATCCTACTTGTCACCATGAAGTATATAAACTACATTATGATCAAGGATGATTTACTCAGCTAATCTGCATATTATCTTTTCTCATTATGCAACAATGAAATGGCCACTTTAATCACTAATAGTCATTGTTGTTTCCACCAGTGACCTGAATCAGCTTTTGCAGACCTTTGATCAGTTCATGAGTAAAATCATCATAGATTGGGAAGCAGTGCAGGTGAAGGTTCAGCTCTTTATTCAATAGACAAAGCTGACTGAACAGATTTTGGGTGACCTGTTTCTTTGAGATGCTGCTTTGGGCTTGTCTGAGCCCAAGGCGTTTCTCACTATAATAAAATTCAATTCAATTCAACTTCATTTATATAGCACCAAATAAAACAGTCATTTCTGGGTGCTTTGAACAGAGAAAAGACAAAAGAAAAACAACAAAGACTGGTCAATATTGAAATTACTGTCTTTCAAGTACCTCAAGCTATAGTTATAAATTCAAAAGTACTCAAGTCAGAAATCTTTTTTTTCACAAGGGACCAGGGTTTAATGTTTGTGCAGAGATCCATCCATCTGCTTCCAACTCAATACAATTTAAAGTTGAGGGTCCAGGCGACTGTTTCTGCTGACACATAAGAAGTCATCAGTCCACCTTCAACAATCCATTGAGATTTTTAAAAAAAACAAATGACTTGACAAACACACTGGAAACATTTTCAAAAAGTGAAACTATACATATTTACAGTCATTTACAGTAGTCGCACCGGCAGTGTTATACAGTTTTTGTGGAGGGGATGAATGGTCTGTGGTCACTCCTTCTTGAGGCTGCAGCAGTCGGCTGCTGAAGCAGTTGATGAGCGCCACAGTGTGGTGGCAGGGGAAAGAGACATTGTCCATGATGGATCTCAGCTGAGCTAAAATCTTCATCTCGCCCACCTCCTCATATGTCACCAGGGTTATCCCCAGGACAGAGCTGTCCTTCTTGACCAGACTGTTTCACCTGCTCCAGTCTCTTTGTATCCCAGAGAAGCATCAACAGACCACTGCATAGAAGATAACAGATGTTAACACAGTGTCATAAAATGTCCTGAGCATACCTGGATGATGTTAAATGCACTGGGGGAAAAAAACAAAACAAAAACATGACCTCAGACACAGGAGGAACATGAAAACTTTCTTTTGAGAGGTTTTCCTCACTATGAAAAGAGTGTTCACCACCTCACATAATGTCAATTCAGCAAGTACATTGTCTGGACTACTTTATATGGTGACAATTTTTAAGAGGTACATAACAATTATTGAGGGTATATTTAAATATAGAACTTTTGAATTTAGGGAGAAAAAAAAAACACTACACCATCTTTGGCACACAGATTTTGCAGTTCCTACACATCTACCTCGCTTGACTATAAAGTATGTCCAATACGGCCACCTGGTGGTGGCTTGGCTTCAGTACTTGCCTGGAATTGATCTTGCGAAAGACTACAAGTACATGCAAATATATATATATATTTCTACAATTTTCTATTTGGTTTGGCTCCATAATTTAATGATGATTCTTTTTTTCGAACACGTGAGCTCAAATCATTAAACTAAGTGTTGTTTCTTCGTAACACATTGATTTGATTTCAGCAAAACGTGCATAATTTCGTATATACCTACTAATGGAACCACTGCATATTGCGAAGTGCATACAGAGACGAAATCAATAGATATCATCCCCAAATCGGCAGCCAATACTGGGATTAACATAGAACATAGACAACGAATAATAAATCAGCAAGAGCTGGAAAAGCGTGTCATGTCATTATTTTTGATTTCACTGACTTACATGCAGGTGACACTTGCAAAAGAGAATTAAACAAAGTGAACTACAGACTGGCTCCAAATTAGCCGCCGCCCACGAGCTACCGGTAGACCCCGGAACGAGATCAAGCCACGCGTGACACGGTAACACTTGGGTTGCCAGGTTAAAACACAGCGCGGTATGAATGTCATTCATGGGATGTCAAAGTATTTCCATCTGTGTGCTGGGATTATGTTCATTTGTGTTGGCAAATAAAGCTCATTTATTCAAAGAGCCCTGCGAATATAATATAGTACGTAGATTGCTCGAATTAGAATGCATCATTAAACGAGGATTCGATGTGGATACTATCCATGTAATTGCTGACAGATTTTGTTACACTCATTGGTCAAAAAGATGTGTGAATGTTATAAAACTCCGAAGACACCCCGTTCTTGATCCATTTATGAATTTTGAATAGTTAAAAAGTCTATCTGAGGCACATGTGGACTCTCAAAGCAAGACCACACTATTTAAACTGACTTCATAGCCTCTAAATAAGCTTTTGAGTCTGACAATTTATAATGTACATTTCATGAACTGTTTTAGTTTCGTTTTTTCTAAATAGCAACATAGAATCTGCCTTATCAGATTTGTTGAACACTTTGTTCAAGGGTTACACCCCCGACCGAGCCAATTGATTGTACCTGCACAGAGATTTGAACGGAGGATGCGAGAGCGTACATCTGGCAACCCCAGTGTGCCATATTTAATTGTGAGACAGGCCGCGGCGCGAGCGGGGCCTCACTCCACTGAAAAACGGTCTGGAACGGGATAACGGGCGGGGAGAGACACGGAGCCACCGGACCATCGAGAACCGGTTCCCCGAAATCGACGACTCCACGGACGCGCGGCGCGAAGCGGCCGAGACGACCCGAGGCGTGACGCCGTGCATGTGGAAGTGCAGTTCCTCGGCAGCCAGCGAGTGGAGCGGTTAGCCGTCGTTAGCCAGACTGGGTTAGCAGGCTAGCTCGCTTTTGTAATCCGCCGGCCAGACGCACGTCCGTGCACCGCGAAACCAGGCCGACCCCGGACTTCCACTTCCAGTGAGGCCGGACTCCACCCGGAGAGGACCGAGCAGGCACCGGCGCTGGCAGGTGGGTCCGCTCGTCTCGACGCGTGGGGAGCGAGAAGTTTCGACCGGCTGCCGAGGTGTTTCGCGTTCACGCCGCCTTAGCTCGGTTAGCACACTTTGGCCACTGACGGGCTGGAAGTGGAGGCGATGGCGACTAAACGAAACTGTTCCACGATGCACGCCGGCGGCCTGCTCTCTCCCCGCGCCACGCTCCCCGGTGTGCATCTCACGCGGGCTTTATTGGCGACAATGCGGCGATGACAGACGCCTGGGTAACTTTTGCGGGACTGGAGCGATATTTGAGACCGGTCTGGTTGAGTTCGTGGCGGAGGCGGCCTCGACTCTGGCTGCCGGTATGAGCCACCCAGCCCACTACGAGTTTGATTCACAGGGAAGGATGGCTTGCAGACCCGTCAATGGCAGTGCTCTAACAACCCACCTAAAACAGCAGAAAGTTTTAGGTTGTTTTTTTTTACTCTTTTACTTTTCACTCTTCGCGATCAGCTGCGTTTAGACGAGCATAGTGGTCTAATTTGTTGCCGTGATAATCAACCTTCACAACAAAATGTGGTCCTGAAAAAAACATTTTCACTGTCTGGATATGGACATTGGGGTTAAGTGGGGATCTATATATCCTACATAAACACCAAAAAAGTCTTGTATTATACCCAAGGGTGGGTGTGAGGGGGTGACTTTTCTGTCAGTGCATGTAAAATTAGGGCTCTCATCAAATTGGTGTCACAAAGGCGAATATGATTTCCCATTGATTCCAGTGATACCACTTGATGGGTAGGTTCTACTGTAGATGGCCTCAGCATTCGAGGGGAGTGTCCTTTGAATGGTGCAACTGTGATTTGTACCTGTGAGCAGACAAGAAATCTGTTTCAAGGAAAGTCGGCTTTAACATATGGACATTTTGTATTGAAAGCTCCAACCTTGGCAGGCGAGCATCCCCTACATGTTATAACTGTCATCCTTAACTTGTGCGTAAACAGAAATAGCACTACCCCATTAATCGTAATGACCCAGCACTAAACTACCATGATTTCATACATCTTTTACTCCCTGTTTTTTGTACAATTTATGTTCAGTTTTAATCAGAAATGAGCAGCGACAAAGACCGTGCACACAAATTCTAATCAAAGTGAAGATTAGGCACTAAATGTGCTATATTGAAGCAATGGTGGCCTTAAGGTTAGGGAAGTGGGTTTGGATTGATTGGAAGCTTGCCGGTTTGAATCCCACAGTGGACATATCACCACCATGTGTCCCTGAGCAAAACCCTTGATCCTCATGGATGGGTGTGCAGAAAGAGGAATAGAACAAGACGAATGAAGTATGGTTAGTTTTAGTTTCATCTATACACTCAATGGGAACTAATGTGTCTAATTCAGTGGTCTCCAACCTCGGTCCTCGAGAGCCCCTGTCCTGCATGTTTTAGCTCGCTTTTGTAGTTGGCTTTCAAATTCATCTTACTGTTGAGTTTGAGTCTGTTTAATCCATGTCAGTCGTCCCTCCTTTTCAAATGTTTGTCTATCAAAGGCAAGCAATTGTGATCCGCAAGCTCTGCTTTGCCAATCTTGACAGAAAACCTTTTTTAATTTCTGCATTTAGTGTAAAATGGTCCTAAACCTTGCATTATTTTACTCCATAATGCTGCAGGACGAGCTACTACTGTATTTCCCACCAGCTGCGGGACACTATTGCACGTGCACAACTTGGTGCCGAGAAGGTACAGATGACAGATGCTTCATTATGTTGCAAAAGAGGACTTGCAAGCAATAGTTGACTTTCACATTTGTCAGTCGCTATCTTCATTGTTGGCTTTATCAACTAATCATTGCAGCCCTTAAGATCCATTCAAGTATCTCAACACAAGCAGACTGACACAGTCATGTTTGCTCTTGTCCTGGATAAATACTCCTTTTTTTTCTTTGCGCTGTGAAAAAGAAATTGGAGCTTGCTTTGACTATATTGGTTCACAGGGTCCTGATGGAGGTTAGGCTTCACCGACTGAAGTTTAGTAGCACTGTCACTGATTGTGTGATGGATATTTCTTGTAAAGTCTTGATCATTCTAATGAAAAACACTTGATGAGAGGAGTCTGCTCTGCCCCCTCCACTTGCACCTTGCTAAATATGCCCACTGGTTGTGAATCAGCTCTTCTCCAGGTGACTGTGGCCCCAGGCCACAGTCACCAGTGCTCTTAAGACTGAACATGCCAACATTTGTGGTCTGTGTCTATGAAGTAGGGCTGTTGTGTTTTGGAATTCACTCACCATGACCTTGCCTTTTTTACTATTTTTTGAACATGTCTTACTTTTCATCTTCCATAGCGTTTTCAACGTTTATAGATTCCCTGTGTGCAAGCATTATTTCCATCTCCATTTGAAACTTTGAAATGGCAGATTACCCTCAAGTTTCGATAAGACCTAAAATAAATTGTCAGTTACCAGAAAAATGTTGTTTCTACCCACTGGCTGTACAGCATCCATGCCCCATGAGGCAACGATGCTGCGCTGACACCTGAAATCCCACCTGTTATGTACCCAAGTTTGGCAGCTGCTGCTAATGTGTTTTTTTTTTTTCAACTTCAGCTATGGATTTTTTTCACTCTGAATATGCAACAGCACGGATCTGCATTGAACTAATCTGGGACCGCATATGTTGGTGGGGCCAGTAGAACGGCACAATGTGTTTGTGTTTTGTCACATTTTCTCACCCTGGAGGTGGCTTTGTTCTACTGACGGATGGAAGATAGTCATACATTCATTTGTTATTTAAACTATTATATAGAAAAAGTATGTCCATCTGCCTTTGTGATTTAAAGAAAAAAAACAAACATTCATACATACATACATGGCAAGTTGTTCGGAAAACGGTTGTTCTGTTGTAAGTGCTCCAATGCCAAATTGCAGATGGACCGTCAATGAACTCATCAGAGCTGTCAACTTCCTTTAACACACACACACACACACACACACACACACACACACACACACACACACACACACACACACACACACACACACACACACACACACACACACACACACACACACACACACACACGATCACAGGCACTGTTACACTGCTCCTTCGTTAATAATAAATGACCTCTGTGTGACTTAGGAAAGACACTGCAGTCCTGAACGTGCCGCCTATCTTATCATTGTTACTGCTCTCTAATTCATTTTATGGCTTTCGGTTTTCTTTTTACTCATTCAACCACATTTGGTTTTGTCCAGTTTATCCAGTACTCTGTTAATTCTACCGCTCACCCTGCTTTCTGAGGTCACTGTTGTACTACGGTTGGAAGTTGAAAATTTGTTGGCAAATGGCCTCATCTTGATCAGAATTGTGCTCTTCGATGGTTTCATACAGGGATGATATATCAACAACTGAAGTGATTTCCTGCATTTTTTCCCCCGCATGTTTCAAGATTCTGTGTTCAACCTATAAAGCTCATTAAGATATTTCTAAGAGTAAAATAAAACCTACTCTGCTGGTATTTGACAAACATCAACATGACTAAGGTCATGTTGATGTTTGTCATTTTTGAAATTAAAGAGCAAATTCATATTTATCTGACTTGATGTTTTCATGAATGGTAGATGTTAGGCATTAGAAGTCAAAGAAAATTGAGGATGCCGACGTAAAGAAAACATTTGCTGTCCCCATGGCAACCAGATGTTTTTGTGAGAGTGTGGAGGGCCCTGAAACCTGCATCTGGAGCCACAGTGTCGGCATTGCTAGTACTGTTTATTTAAAGATGTTGTTTACACTATTTGCAATATTACTGATGGCTGTTCTTTTTAATGTTTTTTGACTTGAAGCTTTATGTTTCATTAATGGCTGAGCAACATAGATGAAAAAGGTTGTGTGGGGTGGAGGAGCAGGGACAAAGCAGTGTCTCCCACAAACGCATGTGGACTTGACGGTAGTTTCAGTGAAATTTGATGGTAGTAGCAAAGATTGGTGTTGTTGGTGCCAGTGTAACACAGATATTTAGCATGCACGGTGAAAAGCATTCAGTAGTTTTGAAATGCCTTCATATACTGAAGATTGAAGTTTTCTTGGAAAAGGGAAAAGAAGCACTTGCATCACAATTTTGCAGTTAAAAAATCTAAATCCAGTCAATCTAGACATAAGAGGTTTAAACAGTAATGCTCACCACGACTTCACTGCAGAGGCCTTCACATCTTTTTCCCCCCAGATGCAGTGAGTAGAAAAACAATCTATGAACACCAGCTGTGGTTTGTTGGCTATATCGAAGAGAACTAGCATATCTGTTATAGTTTTGTATGAAAAGCCAATAAGCTCTGCCGCTTTTGTGACGTACTTGTGTTTCCCTCTTGCAGGAGGCTGGTTCTGGGGGCAAGGCCAAAGGACCAGACTCGATGAGTTTCCAGCGAAATGTCCGAGAAGTCAGGGCAGAGCACCAAGGCAAAGGATGGCAAAACAAAGTATGCGACCCTTAGCCTTTTCAACACCTACAAGGGCAAATCTCTGGAAACCCAAAAAACTGCAGGTAAGTCCCCACTGCTTCAAGCTCAACGGAAAATAATTGGAACAATTGACATTTTCTCATCCACTCTTCCATCTCTTCAGGCCAATCTCAATGTGGCAGTTTACACCTGCAGCATCACAGTCAATCCCAACACTCAATTTACCTGGAAGGGGCAGGTGTAAAAGAATAATAGAGGGGTTATAATGGGATAACGACAAAGGAGCGATATAGTGGGGCTGCGCAAATATTGGTGAAACATGCAATATGTGACCATGAGTATTTTAATGGCTTGCAGAAAATAAACACTGAAGCGTAGGTTGATTTATATTTGTGCTTTGGGATTTGTACTTAAAAATAACAACTCTTTCTCTTCTTATACCCAGTTTTAACCAGATGCCACTGCACCACATTTCTTTTTATCACTTGTGCATCTGAAGTTGAAATTAGCATTTCACAAGTGGAGCAGCAACTCGGTAGTACAGAAGGGCTACATCTCTTTTGTAAAATGTGTTACAAAACATGGATGCACAATGTATAAATACAAAATTGATTCCAGTTTGGTCAGACATTTGAACATTAAGAATTTTATCATAATGGCAGTAAATCTACAAAAGATCGTGCAGCCAATGTAAATATAAGTATATGCAATATAAGTGATGTGGACAGAAATGACGTGACAGCTGGATATCGTCAACATAGGTCAAACAATAAGTAGACCCTCGCCATACACGGATCCTCTACTTGAATGCAACAATAATGATGCTCTCTCACGTGGAAAATGTTTCCTCCTCAGTTGCTGCCAGACATGGGCTCCAGAGTTTGGGCAAGGTTGCCGTTAGCCGGCGGATGCCCCCACCGGCAAACCTGCCCAGCTTGAAAGCAGAGAACAAGGGAAACGACCCTAACGTCAATATCGTCCCCAAAGACGGTAGTGGATGGGCATCCCGGCCTGAGGCAGAAGAGGGGTGAGTCAGACTTTATTAGTTTGCATGTCTATACTGTCATGGAATGTGAGCTGATCTGATCTAAGTCGCAAGTATACCTGTAGAAGGAACATGATGGGTTGGGGCTGCTTTGCTACTCCGACCTTGGACAGCCTGTTTGACGTTATTGCTGCCAAAGTTGGTTTAATCTGTTGGTGTGTCCAAGAGTACACACTTTTATTTTTCCAGGAGCAATGTGAACATTTATTGTATATGTTAAAGGTATGAAGTATTATTTTGGTTTGTGTGAAGTGATGTCAAGAGCTTTGGTTTGTCTATACTTCCTAATTGGTTGGAAATCAGATCACACTTGATGGGCAGTTAAACATTTGATTTCAAATGTGTTTTCTTGCTACTGTTGTATAAATCCATCATACTTTTCATTTCTTTCCCCATTAAGAGTGTATTTTTAACACTGTAGAATTTCTGGAAATTTATAATGAGGACCTCTAAAAATATATTTATTTCCATACATTACTAAAACATAGAGGCATACAGGACTGATGGCTTTGGATGAGCACTGAAATGACTTGCTTGTATGTTTTAGTTGAGTATTACAAACCTTTTCTTTTTAGAACTTTGACAATCTGGGAGTTTAAAGTGAAAGAGAACAGAGTTTTGTCTTTTAAAATGGGCATTGCTGATAATATTTTGCCTTTTCTTCTCTCTTTTTTTTTTTTTTTGGTCCCACAGTCAGCAGGAGGCACCGCCACCTCAGACCAAACCAGCAGCGCTTCCGCCCCAAGAGCTTCCAATCGGGGGCAGTCGCTCCTGGGCAAACAGCAAGCCGACACAGCTCGATGGTGAATACTTCAATCATTTGCTCCCCTGGCCTTACAGCTTCTCATACATCCGAGATGATGTCCACCATCAACCCAGAGTTATTGCTATATTTGTGGGAGGCTGTAAACGCTATCTAATGTGTCCCCAAACTGTGTTCAAAGAAATATACAATGTTTAATAGTTTACACTTCTGAACTTCAATAAATCTAAACAGCCGGGTCAGTGGTTTAATGTCTAGAGCATTTTAAAGTGTACTAACAGGTCAATAGTGAAATCTTGTTTTTGTTATTGGACACAAACTACGTGTGCTGTTGAGATTTTCAACGCTAAATGAACGTGGAGAATGTGGTTTGGAATGGCTACAGGACTCCATTCGAGGATCAGACCCCTTCTCTGCGTCTCTTTTATATTTTTAGTCAACCTTTTCCATGCACTTCTAAGTTGTTTTGGTGTTTCTATTATTTTTAGGGACTCCGCGTGTGAGCAGCCATTTTCACCAGGAGTTTCCCAGCTTGCAGGCTGCTGGTGAGGTCGAGAAAGAAGATGGTCAAGAGGAGGAGCCTTATGGACCAGGCCCCAGCCTTAGACCTCAAAGTATGGTCAAACTCGTGCACATAGTCGCGATTCCTCGTTTGCTTTTCCATTTGCCCATTTGGCAATCAAATGTGTCTGTGCTTATTAGATGTTGGCAGTTGGCGTGAGGGTGGGGGCAGGAATTTGAACACTGCACCCAGCCCCCTGGACATGGACAGTAGGCCTCAGGAGGATGGAAACACTGCCTTGGGTACTGCTACGCCACCTGGGGAAGCTGAAGAACCTGGCCGAAATGTAACCACTGATGGCCAGAGGGAGAAGAGGGATGGCAGGGAGAGGTCGCTCCCCTCTGGTCCTCCTCAACCTAAAGTTAATGGGGGGCAGCAACCTCCCACCGGGGTGTCACCCCACTTCGACCCTGCTTTCAGGAGCATGATGCCACCCTATGTGAGTCATAGATTTATACTCTGGACTAATTTAAAGAAGTAAATGTCTCAATGTTTTCATTAATGATTGCATCCATTTTTTTTTCTAGATGTTCCATGCCTATCCTCAATTGGCTTTTGCGCCTGGGCAAGGGAACTTCAGATACCCAGTGCCACAAGAAGGAGCAAAGTGAGTTAAACGATAAAACTGGATATGAAAGCTAAATTGAAAGGCTCTTCTATGATTTTTATGCAATCTTGGTTCCTAACCTCTGTATTTTAGATCAAACTAGCAGCATTTTGTCAGTATTTCTTATTTTGGAAGCTGATCTACAGAAGTACTAGTTTTTTTCCTTATGAAATAAGCGCAGTGTGTCTGAGGAAACCCGATGGCAAAAGATTATCAATTAAGGAATATTGTTTTTTGAATGGGTGTATAAATGTAGTGCATGCACTCTATAGATTCATTTAAGGTCCGTGATAAACATTTTTTCTTTTCTGTTTTGTGTTCAGGGGTCCTCGTTTATCTCGACCCCCGCAGGCACCCCCCCAATCCTGGCACCAAGACCCAGACAGACCGTCGATCGTCAGCGCAAATGAACTTAAGGAGCTGGATAACTTGGACACTGATACTGATGAGGGCTGGGCAGGTCAGGGGCTTTAGTATACCGATGACTTTAACTAACTGAGCAAGGATATGGACGTTAATAAGCTTTTATGGTTGGTTAGCTTCTTGTTAATGTTTCGTGTTCTGCTATTCAGGAGCTCAAATGGAGGTGGATTACACTGAGAAACTAAACTTCAGTGACGATGAAGAGAACCACGCTGCTAAAGAAAAGGGAGAAAACTGGTGAGCTGATGGTTTCAGTGTATGTTTAACTTGTGTGTTGGACCTTGCCAGGGATTTTCTGTCTCCCATATTTTTTTCTCAAATTATGTTCAACATTTCTTGCCAAGTGATAATCACTGCAACTTCCAGATCCCAAAAACTTCTAAAAAATGAAATTGAGTTTTTTGAGACTCCCCAAAAATTCAGCAGTGCAACTATCCACCCTCAGACAAGATTTGTAACATATACATTATTATTGAATTACTATACACATTCTACAGCCATAATCTAAATAAGTTCCGAGTTTTGCTCAACTCAAGAAGGGCTGGCATCAATTTTCTCAGTGTAAAAGATGATCTTTCTCGATCAGTTTCTGTTTACAACTGAGTGCAGTATTTCTAACAGCCAAGTCAGAGATGATTATCTTTATGTGAATTATATAGCAAATGTAGGTCCTTACAGGTTGGATTGAATAATATGAATAGAGGTGTTGCTTCTTGCTGTGTAGTAAATATACCATCCAGGTCTCTGCAGTGTACTGTATTCGATAGTATCATAAAATGCCATATTCACTGGAGATGGAAAAATGCCTGTTGGTATTAAATGGAAAAACAAAAAAACATCCACACCCTGAAATGACACTGACTTCCAAGTCTACTGCAGAAGTATAATTAGCATCTATGATTTCAAAACATATACCAAGAAGGAAGAGTAGGCGTTTTGGGTGCACATTGAAGGAGGTTCTCATGGTGAGATTAGTAGTTGAAGGAACATTTTGTTGATTTTTTTGTTTTGCTTAACTATGTTCTTTCCAGGGAGTGGATAAGTAAAATGGAACGTATGAGGTCCCGGACATCAGACAGTCAGGAGGCTTGGAAGGAGGGGTCTGAGGACCGTGGGGGAAATAAATCCTCTTGGACAGACGGTGTGGATCCTAGAGCACCATCACCTGGCAGTGTCGGGCAACAGTTTAATAAATCTGCAGCTCCACAAGACTTCCAGGTGAAGTTTGGATGCATGGATGCATTAAACAACATTTCTGTTATTCGGTCGCTTTATAGATTGAAGTGGTTGTCCGTATTAATTTTGTTTATTCATTTTATTCTAACCCCAGGGTGGGAATCGTGTAGTTGGTGGCCCTACAACCCGTGGGGGCAAGCCACAAGCGCCCGGTGCCGATGAGGACTCTGACGCTTGGCGACAAAAGCGAAAGAAGCCCGAAGTGTCTGAAGCTGTGGAGCGAGCGAGACGCAGAAGAGAAGAAGAAGAGCGGAGGATGGAAGAACAACGGCTGGCTGCGTGTGCTGAAAAACTGAAACGACTGAATGAGAAACACCGGCAGGTGAACGAGGGCAAAACACCCACCGCTCCGGCCGCCGTCGACGAGGCTGGAGCCAACCTCGAGGAAGCCCCCTTAATAGCTCCTGCTCCTGTTTCTAGCCCTGCACCTTCAATACCGGTTTCACAGTCACAAGCCCCTGTTATTCAAGATCCTCCATCTGATGGGGTTGATCGTGAGCAAGACAGGATGGAGCAAGAAAAATTGGAGCAGAGTGCTGAGGAAGAGGTTCACGTGCCACGTCAGCCCAGCCCACCTGTCCAGAGACCTGTGGCTGTAGCTGTTGCTGTAGCTGTAGCTGTAGCTGAAGCTGAAGCTGAAGCTGAAGCTGTAGCTGTAGCTGTAGCTGAAGCTGAAGCTCCAGAGACTCCAAGTGAGGGCGAAACCCCCTTGCCTGAGGTCAGTCCTGTGGTCGAGGAAGACCAGACTGATAGAACACCAGTGCATATCCGGGACTATTTTCACATGGAGGACACTAGAGGTGAGAAAAGTTGTGTGCTTTTTTTGCGCATTGGTGTTCTAAATGGCTTTCAGTTATATTAGACTGGCACTATAACATCAATCCTGTGTCTGTACCCCTCCTAGAAGATGAGCCACAACTGCCTCTGCCCCACATGGAAGCTCCCAGTGGTGAGGAAGTCCCTGTTGGGTCCCCGCAGCTGGAAGGAGAGGCAGCAGCTGCAATGCGTCCCTCTCTCATCTCAGGCTATTCCAAACAGTTTCAAAAGTCTTTGCCACCTCGCTTCCTTAGACAACAGGTAAGAGTGTTCACACTTGCACGTTGCGTGCTAAATCTATCACACTGATTTAGCAGTCACAGTAATTAATGGAATTTGGGAATCTTTATAAGGTTCATAGCATACTTTTCTTTTTATGGTATATTGTATATTTTTGCTTCTTTTACCTCTCCTGCTGTAATAATGTCAATTTCCCCATTGTGAGATGAATGAAGTACAATCAAATCTAGTTTCAGTAAAGCGCTGAAGCCTCAGTCTTACACATTTTGTAAATACTTACATCGATTAATTTTTTTTACCAACAATAATCTTCCAAATATTTCCTTTATTATAACCAGTTTTCTGATAGAAATCACATTAAAATCCTACATAGTTTAAAAAAATGGGATTAAACAATCAAGTTTTGACTGCAGACACTATACAGTGTACTATATTATAGGTGTATATACACGTGTGTGTGTGTGTGTGTGTGTGTGTGTGTGTGCCTGTGTGTGTGTGCCTGTGTGTGTGTGCCTGTGTGTGTATATATATATATAATTATTTCTTTTTATTGATCTATTTTCTGTTCTTCATTGGTTCTGTAGGAGCAGATGAAGCAGCAACAATGGCAACAGCAGCAACAGCAGACTGGAGGTTCGGTGTCCCCATCAGGTGGAAGTGTGCCTGCCACCCAACAACAGCAACAACAACATCGATCCATGTATCAACCCATGGGTCCTCACCACCAACACCTGGCCTCAATGGGCTTTGACCCCCGCTGGCTCATGATGCAGTCTTACATGGACCCCCGCATGATGTCAGGTCGTCCCCCCTTGGACATGCCAGCTAACCTTCACCCAGGTAAGAAGATATGCAGGAATTGATTATGTACGGATATATTTTTGAGAATTATCGACGGTAACCTTATAAATGCTGCCGTTTCTAATGCTTCAGGGAGGATGCCTCCAAAGCAAATTGTGCGCAGAGAGCCAGGTGACAACTCCAGCTCAAGCTCCGACTCATTTGACCACTTGACCAGACCAGTCCGTGACCATGGTTTACCTTCAGACTCGCGCATGGTATGGGGATCAGATCCCTACCCACAATCTGAGCCGTTACCCTCTGTAACTCCTCCAAAGGGGCGAGATGAAAACAAGGAGCAAAGGTAAAAGTAACAGAATAACCAAACAAGATCATTAGTCATTATCAGAAGTTAAACTTTACTAACAACATGATTCACAACGCTTCCTTTACAGATTGGACTCTGGTTTGGATATGGACAGGGGTCTTCCCACCATTTACCCCCAGGATCACAGTGCATTGGACTCTCGCAAAACTAATTTCTTCCGGGACCCTCCAGACTCCATATCAGCTTTTACTCAGGGCCCGGAGGATGCACCAGGACCTCTAGAAAGGATCCCTGTGGGTACAACCTTTGATGCTGAGGAGCCAGGCTTGCCAAGTGGAGAGGAGGTTGAAGCTCTTGGTCAAGCCATGCTCCAGAGGAGTGTCTCTCAAGGCTCCAGTCATTCCCTCAAGCTGGATGAGCCGAGGTTTGATGCTCTCCCCCTCAGTACAAAATCACTAGAGCTACAGGACACAAGTGATGATAAACCACAGAACGAGCTCTATTCCCAGGCTGCAGTTACTAGCAACAGGGCTACGCCTCCTGCCGATGGATTACACAAACAGGAGAAGTTGCCTCTGCCAGCTCCAAGCAAGCAGAAATCTGACTTGCGCTGGGGTGGGAGATCAGGGGCCGGACGAAGAGACGGACCAGGGGGAGAGAGACCCATACGCAGGTCTGGGCCGATAAAGAAGCCTGTTCTGAGGGACATGAAAGAAGAACGGGAACAAAGAGAAGAGCGAGAAAGGCGTCGTGAGAGAGGGGAACGAGAAAGAGGCGACAGGTCCAAAAAGGATCAGCCTTCCAAAGCCCCCTTTGTCATTGCTGCTGTGTCTGACATCCCCAGACCTCAGGCAGAGGCAAAGAGAGAAACCACGGAGGAGGTGCCAGTTGTACACCAGAGGGCCAGAGACTCTCAGCCTTCATCTGGAGTTCCCACCTCTTCCTCTCAGGAGGACAAAGTAGACAAACCAACCATCAATGACAAACATCCAGAACCTAAACTGCCCCTCAGGAAAGAATCAACCCTTCCTCCGCGTGCCTACCGACGAGAAGAGAGAGACAGGGAACGGGAGAGGGAGAGGGAGAGGGAGAGGGAGAGGGAAAAAGACATGGACAAGGACAGAGAGCGTGAATGGCCCTCGGACTCAAATTTCAAAGGACGTGGTCGAGGGGAATATTACTCCAGAGGCCGGAGCTATCGGGGCACTTACAGTGGCAGAGGCAGGGGAACTCGTGGTAGAAGTCGGGCAGAGTACCCCTATAGAGAGCCTCGGTCACGCTCTGATTTACCTTCTTGTGGAGGTACTGCAGCCTTTCGCAACAGGGAGGAAAGTGAGACGCGCAGTGAAAGTTCAGACTTTGAAGTTATACCAAAACGCAGAAGGCGCCGCGGTTCAGACACGGACTCCGAAAGTGAAGGTGGGAGGGAGTCAGCCAGTGATACTGGACCCTCTGACCGTGAGCCTAGCACCAAACCTAGCCGTCCACTGCGGAGAGATCTCCCCGGAGAGGGCCGGCCAGGACCCCACAAGCCCGGCTTCGGACCTCCTCATTTGGGGGAAAAGGTTGGACCAAGAGGTGATGACGAAAACCGACCGAAGCCTGGATTCCTTCCGAAAGGTGAACCGTCTCGTCGAGGGAGGGGAGGATTATACAGCAGACGGGGTGGGACAAGGGAGCGTGGTGGTCCTCGGTCCAACCCTCTCAGACGATCATCAGCCAGAGAGTCATCGTCTCAGTGGCCCTCCAAACCCATGGAGACATTCAGACCAGAGGACACCGAATCCACGCAAAGGTATGACAATCCCAGTGAAAGGCGACCACCAAGATCTGATCTCAAGAAATATGGGGAAGGGGGTCCACAGAGTAGTAGAGAAAGGCCTCGTCGATCCAGACCCGCAAGGCCCCCAAGGCAAGATAAACCTCCCCGTTTTAGGCGCTTGAAAGAGCGTGAGGCAGCAGTGTTGGCTAGTGGAGAGACTGCCCCGATCCCCCCTGTTCCTTTACCCTCCGTGCCTGCTGCTGTCCCCAGCTCTGCACCGGCCCCAGTTTCCCTCTCTCCAACCCTGTCCAGAGCTCCAGGAACCCCCTTAACTGTGCCTGCAGAAGTGCCAGCCGCCACACCGGCACCCGACTTGCCCTCTTCTTCAGAAGCGACACTGCCCGAGACCAGCAGTCCTACCATCACAGCAGTCGGCACTAAATCCCCTGACCTGTCAAACCAGAACTCCTCGGATCAAGCCAACGAGGAATGGGAAACGGCCTCTGAAAGCAGCGACTTCAATGAAAGGAGGGAGCGAGAAGAGAGGAAAGGTGCACTAGAGGCTGCTAACGAAGCAGCCACATCATCTGCTCCAGCACCCGCACCTCCTCAGGGCTCTTTGACCCCAAATAAAAGCCCACTTGATGGAGGGATGACTCCAAAACGTGAAGGAGGCCCCGCGGCCAAGAGGAGTTTCTCCAATCAGCGACCTACAGAGAGACAAAACCGCAGAGGCAACAGTGGAGCCAAACCCGGCCGCAGCTACACGGGAGGCAAGGGAGAACGGAGAGGAGGGGCTAAAGCAGGCCGCAAAGGGTGAGTCTGAAACAGTCACTCTTTTGTCTGTTGAGCATTTACTCTGTCTTGCTTCTATTAACATTTTCACAAAGAAGTTGACTCTGTGCTGTAGAATAACACAATAAAGCTCTTGTTAACTTACTATTGACCCTGATTAAGTGATGTACTTAATAACATCAGAGCTCAGTGGTATTTGTGTGATTTGTTGAAAAAAACCATTTTGCTTCACTTGCAAAAAGATATTGATATTGCAATCTGTATTTTTATTTGATTGGAATTTCTTTTCAACTGATATTTTTAATAATTGTTCTAGTTTCATTACATTTACTCATCAAGATAAGCAGTTAAAACAGGCAATTTAATCATTTTTAAATATCACATATTCATAGATTTCACTGTCTGGTTTGCTTACCACATGTCATTTGTTTTGGCAAGAGCAGAGGTCGCCATATTATCTGCAAGCTCATTTTAAAGAAGCCACTTAAAAAGGGTTAATCTACATATAAAAAAGAAAACAATGTACCTTTTTTCATACATGACACGTTCACTCAGACAGAACATCACAAACGAGTTTATCAATCCTTTGATAAACTCATTATTATCTACTTTAAAGAGCTGAACTATGTTAACAATATAAAACACCAGCTCCTTCACACACATCCATACTGTGTACACCTGACGTCACCTGCCCCGAGACATTGCTAGTTTCAAATCGATTGCCAGGAGGTACATGATGTCAGGCGGGCCGACAAACTGATTATAGACACATTTTTGAAATGAAACTACCTGGACTAAGTTTATCTTTCTGTAAATGCAACAGCCCTGGAGCCCAGCAGAACTCTGAGGCTTCGGCACAAGCGGCTGGAGGATCAGCTCAGAGGCCTTCAAAAGATCCGGCGGCACGTCGCAAGGATGACGCCAAACAAGCCGCCAAGAAGCCCAAAGAGAATGCGCTTTCTCAGTTTGATCTCAACAACTATGCCAGTCAGTAGACGTGTTCATTCACTTGTTCTTAAGTATGCTCCAGCTCATGATTTAAAAAAACAAAACAAAAACAAAAAACTACGGTACCTTTTTGTTTCTGTAGGTGTGGTCATTATTGACGATCACCCAGAGGTCACCACCACAGAAGACCCACAGTCCAGTGCTAACGATGACGGCTTTACAGAGGTCGTCTCCCGAAAGCAACAGAAACGCCTCCAGGATGAGGAGAAAAGGAAAAAGGAAGAGCAGACCACTCAGGTAAAGAGGGACATTCTCCACTCTTACTCTCAAGTTTTAAAATGCCTGGATTTATATTGAATGTGGGTGTAGTAATATCAAACATGCAATGAGTGAGTGCTGCTGGGCCTTTTTCTAAAATAGCTTTCGATATCTTGACAGTTATTCAAAACTATGGTGCGTTTTTAACAATACTCAGAAGCTCATGTTACAAATGACACATATGAGTGAGTGGTGGTATTGGCAATGCCGTAATGATGCATGTATGGATTCAAAGCTTAACTTCTCAACTTCTTATAACTTTTGAATTTCTACATATGTAAAAGCTTTTTGCTTTGACAAGTATGCTTACCAAATGATGTCTGCAGCGGCAGGATAACTAATATTGATGCCTCTTCCACAGAATTGGGGTAAAAAAGTTTCTGGCGAAAAAACTAGGGGAGGCGGAGGAAAACTTCCACCAAGATTTGCAAAAAAGTCATCGCAGCAGCAACAACAGCAGCAGCAACAACAACAACAGCAACAACAACAATCATCACCGCAACAACAGGCCTCGCAGCCTCAGCCTTCTGTAGCGCCTGCCCCACAAGCCCAACCGCAGCCCCCCATCCCTGCTGCCCCGCATCCTCACCTTCCCCCCTCCCAGCCTGCTGCATCTCCTCAGACCCTGGAAGGAACAGTGGCTCCTCTGTCCTCCATTCCCCCTGCTACTGTGGACTTCAGCTCAAAGAGCCTCCCCCCTGCACCAGCGCCGACACACAACACTCTGGGTACAGAACTGTGGGAGAACAAGGTAGCAGGCTCCACCGTCCTTCCTGACGTCAAGAAGCGTGAGTGCAAATGTTCATTCTTTTTGGGTTGTTTTTTTTTTTCCCCGACTGGGCCGATGCTGGGAAAACCAAGTCTAAAAATATATAATGCGTCTATTCCAGTAGGTCCTATCAGTCCGCCTCAGCCACCTTCCGTGAGTGCCTGGAACAAACCTCTTACCTCCTTTAGTGGCACTGTCTCCTCTGAGGTAGGTTGAATGTGTCGTTTTCTTGTGAGGCTGTTTCAATGTGTTGCCTCATGATAAACCGTAAAAAAATAATTGTATTCCAGGGCGTGAAGCCCGGAGCAGAGAGCAGCGTCGACTTGGGAATAGAAAGTATTCAGTTTGGAGCTCCATCGTCTGCAGGCAGCACGGACAGCGATGGAGTTCCTGCTTTGTTAGAAACTGGCTCTGAAAACAAACTACCTGCTCCCAAAGAACAGAGACAGAAACAACCTCGAGCTGGCCCAATCAAAACACAGAAGGTAAGAAGTCTGCCGTGCATAATGCTGCTGAATAGCATTGATTAATTTTATTCCAGTAGACATGGGCTCCATTGTGTAAAAAAAACCATATCTATTCTCTTCAGCTCCCTGAGATGGAACCAGTGGAAACCAAGGAGTATAAGCCGGGTCCCATTGGTAAAGAGCGCTCTTTGAAAAACCGCAAGGCCAAAGATGCACGTGGAGGCGAAGGAGAAGGGATGGAGGCGGGAGTACCTGGAGCTGGCGTCAACAGAGCTACAGACTCGAGTCCTCCCACCAGTGACGCCACTGTCCCTGAACTGGGAGGCGACATCGAGGGCATGATCACAGTCCCATCGGCAGAGTACAACAGCAGCTCCAAGGTAGTTCACGCAGCAGTTTCTTGGTGACAAGGCTGCGTACAGTGGTGGAAAAAATGTTTTAGAATTCCTTTAAAAAATGTACACAATCGGGGGTAGTTCGGTCAAGATCTAAAAGCCGCCCGTGTACACTGTGGGTGGAACACTGGACACCAGTTTGATTTCACCACTGCTGCCGGAGCTCTGGTGATGTCATTAGTCAGTTTTCCCTCCACGTGTTGGTCAGGATGTGGTCATTTCTTGTTGAAGACCCCAGGTTTGTCTGTATTTCTGCAGAGTGTATCCATCTGCTAAAGGACTGCATCAGCATGTCTTGGCTGTCTGGCCGCAGCTGTACCCTTTGTGGCTCATAATCTGTATCGTCAGACATGTTTCCTGCGTGAGAGTCCTTGTTTTAGCTGGTTTTTTTTATCTCTAATGCACTTCCAAATGTGCTGACTGTAACTAGACACGAAGCGCTGAAACAGAAATTCTCTTCATAAAAAGCACAGCCTTCATTGGTAGATCACTGGTGCCAACATGACCCAATGCTCAAAAAGTCTTTGTTTTTGTGGAACCAATCAATTTTAAGTTTTTAATGGCTTTTTAAGGATTTGTTTAGTATTCTGGCTGTTACTGTACTAAAATAAACTGCACTTGAAGACTTAATAGTGATTGTTCATGTCAAAACCTTTTTCCATCACTGTATTTTGGGTTTAAAGTTTGACTTGCGATGCAGAAAACCGATATTTAGAGGTTTGAATTCTGAGCTCTGTCAGATGAATGACTATGATTATGTTTTCCATTCAGGAATCTGTCACTGACTACACCACCCCCTCGTCCTCGCTGGCTGACAGTGTGCCCTCAGGAGGAAATAAATTGGAAGACAGCTTGGTGGCCAATGTAAGTGTACTTTATTCATTTCTAGGGGAAATTCCTCAAAGTGCAGTTTCTCCATCCTCGTGGGCCAGGTCTGCCACACGGAACTAAATACTGTCTTTTATTGGGTCGAAGGTGGCGCTACCCCACTCGTTGCCTCTTCCTCGCCGAGAAACCCTGCAGCAAAGCACCAGTCTGAGCACAGTGTCGCCTGCTACCGTTGACCTAACACTAAAGGTACACAGATGAGCGGCACACTTTCATTGACACAGCGAGGAAATTCTCGGAACATTTTTAAACCTCGACATTGTTCGAAATCCTCCCCCCAGATGGAATCGGCTCGCAAAGCGTGGGAAAACTCCCCGAGTCTGGAGAAGAATTCCCCCGTCACGTCCTCCTCGTCGCCCATCACCTCCTGCGCTTCCTCGTACTCGTCCTTCTCTTCAGCCTCGATGCCACAGATCCCCGTAGCGTCTGTCACCCCCAGCACCTCACTGTCAGGTAGTGTGGACTAATTGCCTCTCACGCCGCCACTATAGAGGAATACGCTCTTCACTTCTTGTATTAACCCTTCGATGGTGTCCACACTGCAGGTTCTGGTACCTACACAACTTCCTCCCTCAGCACCAAGACGACCACAGCCTCCGACCCCCCGAACATCTGCAAAGTGAAGCCTCAGCAGCTGCAAGGTGGAGGCCTGTCCGGCAGCGGCAGTAGCAGCAGCTTCTCTCAGCTCGGCTGTGTGCCTCCACTCCTTCCCCAGCAGCAGCAAACCCCACAGGTGTACGTCTCCCAGTCTGCAGCAGGTGAGGGAAACGTCACAGCTACACAAATATATTACTTCTTGTTGTTTTATACAAGTGCATTGAAACTTTAAAAAAAAAATTTTTATATCACTAATTATTTACCACTTTAGTTGCATTAAGTCACACTTGAGACATAAAGACTAAAGTTTCAAACATTTCTGAAATTGTAATTTTGATAAGTAGGCCAACTGGTCGCGGAAAAAAACACAATATTGTGAGATACTGTGTTTCTTTCGAAATCTATATACTCGGTTAAAGATAAAATAAACTTGTCCATCGTATTGTAATTTTTAAAGATGCACCTGTTGTCCGTGATGTATTGCGAATCGGTAATATTTCATGACGTGTATATTTTAGGTTCTGCAGCTCAGATTCCAGCCTTCTACATGGACACGAGTCACCTCTTCAGCACCCCGCACCCTCGTTTGGCTCCTCCCTCGCTCGCCCAGCAGCAAGGTTTCCAGCCAGGCCTCTCTCAGGTGCGTCGGGCCGTCACGGCTCAGAAACGCCTTGTACGTGCGTTTTGATGTTGAAGATTGAGTCGTCTGTATCCTCCCGCCTTACAGCCAACGGCAGTGCAGCAGATTCCCATCCCGATCTACGCTCCGCTGCAGGGCCAGCCTCAGCACCAACACACACACCAGGCCCAGCTCGGACTGAGCACCGGACCTCCAGTGTCGCAGCCGCAGGACCTGTTCAGCTCCTCACTGCAGCCCTACAGGTAGAATACACACACCATTAGTTCTCTGCTCTGAAGATGCAGCTGCAATAGAGCCTCATCAGGGATGTTTGGGAACGTCGCTGTGCTGAAAGTCATCAGTGAGATCGTGGCAGAGCAAATGTTTGAACGGTATTGACTTTTGACGCAATTAATTCAAATTAGAACTAGAATACAGAGGGGATGTTTATTTTTTCCAATCATTCGATATGAATAAACTTCCGTATACTTCGGACTTTTTTAACCAAAACTAAAATGTTTCGAGCCTTTTTTATTGTTAATCTCTTGCTATTTTACTTTTCCTGCACTTTATGAGCAGATTACATTTCTGGAGGATTAAAATTTTATTAGCTTAGCTGTTGTTTTTTTCTTTTTGTTTTAACAAGAATCGATACCTATCGTAGTTAAAAAAAAAAAAAAAAAACATAAAGTAAAAGTCCTGAATCAATTCTGTTTTTGTCGTCTTTGGTTCAATGATTTTCTTATTACAGTTGTAGGTTATTTACATTTATGAAATTATGACACGATAATAGTGTACTTTGGTACAAAAGAAACTCTTATCTAGCTTTGGTCTGCCATTTCCCCCCCCCAAGAAAAGTAATCACTGTTTTGATAACTCCCAGTAGAAAGTGAAATAACCAATCGTTGCTTTGTAATTTTGCCAGATTAAAAAAACAACCTAATCCTTCTATCCTCCGAGGTATTGCCATTACTTTTTTAAAGCTGTATTTTCTCCTGTAATGTGCCACTGGCCTCCAGGTCCCAGCAGGCGTTCATGCAGAGCAGCTTGTCGCAGCCCTCCATGATGCTGTCTGGACCTTCGCTGCACAGCTACGCTGGCGTGCAGGGGCCTGAGCTGGGCAAGCCTCAGTCCAACCTGGCTTACCAGCAGCAGTCGTCCACGCAGCACATCCCCATTCTGTTTGAGCCGCAGCTCAACCAGCCCTCCGGCATGGGAGGCTCACAGCTCATTGACACGCATCTGCTGCAGGTGAGCAGACCACATACACACAGCCGGCTCCGGTTTAGAAAAGCCACAGGCTTTTGTTTGTTTCTTTTCTTCATTTTGTCGTTTGTTTGTTTTGGTGTGCTAATTTTCTCTGACCTGTGTCTTTGTTTCAGGCTCGACAGGGGATGAGTCAGCATTCAAATATGTACTCGGGGCAGGTGCAGCAGCACGGCCAGAGTAGCTACTACAGCAACACTCAGTCGCCCAGTTCTGCAATGCAGCAGGTAGCGTATTGGGCGTTTCACGCCGGAGCCCGTGGCGGCCGGCGGGGGACTTGTCTAAGCCCTGCCGCGTCTCGTCCCCAGGTTACCGTCCCTCTCCCCGGCTCCCAATTGTCCCTGTCAAACTACGGCTCGGGTGGAGGTCAGCCCTTGTTAGCGCTGCCTCCCACTCCGCCTCAAGCGCAGCCCCCCAACATGAGCCGCCAGCCGCCGGTCTCCCAGCCGTACCGAGGCATCATGGGCCCCAGCCACAGCATGATGCAGCCTCCCACCAGCAAGGTGCGGCCCCCGCGCGCACGCAAACAAACGGGCGCCGGCTCCCGTTTGGTCCAGCAGCTCATTTGCTTTTCTCGTGTCTCGCAGATGGACATGGACCTGAAGCTGTTTGGCAGTGGGATGGACGTGAAGCCTGGGACGCCGCCGATCGGCGGCAGGAGTACGACGCCCACCTCCAGCCATTACAGGTAAACGTGTAAATGCTGTGCGGTCAGGCATGCGGGGCTGCAAGCATTTCTTGATGAGATATTGCTTCACAGGCCAAAGTCGGTAGCATCAGAGGTGGGAAACTGTTCTTTAGCTGCCGTCGCCAGTCTAGTCGATAACGAGTGGAACAGCAGCGTTTGGCGATCCTGCAGCGTCGCTCAAGCCACCAAATGCTTACAGCTGGAGTGTTTTCTTGCCCTCTCCTTGCAGGGCAAGCTCAACCTCTCCGAGCAGCCAGTCCAGTAAAATCAACAGCTTACTTTACCAGAAGCAGTTTCAGCCCAGCTCAGCCGGCATGAGGATGACGCAGCATTTCCCCGGCCAGTTCAACCCGCAGGTGAAGTGCAGCGATTTACCCGCAGCCACCAGAGTAGTTTGGTGTGTATGCAAAAAAAAAAAAAAACCCCAATTGCTATAATTTATTTCAATTCTTCTTTCCTAGATTCTGTCTCAGCCCAGCATGGTGTCTCCTCTCGTTCGACCTCCTCATGGTAACTCCTTTGCCGGGGGTGTGCAGCGCTCTGCAATGGGCCCCCCAATGTCAACTAATGTGAGTGGTGGTCTCATGCCTCATCCCCGAGCCCAGCACCCACCACACAGCCAGCACCTTGCTCGAGGGCCCCCCGGCCCGCCCCTTGTACCCAGAGGCACGCAGGCAGCTCTGAAAGCTGAACAGGATCTAAAGGTACGCTTCCTTGTGTCCTCTCGGTGAATCTAAACTTTGATTTTGGGATGGGGGGGGGGAGTGTGGTGACTTAATTTCATTTTCTTTTGGCTCTCCAGGCGAAGCAGCGGGCCGAGGTGCTCCAGTCCACTCACAAGTTCTTCGAGCAGCAGCAGCAGCAGCAGATGAAGGCCCCACAAGTCAGCAAAGCGTCTCGGCTCGACCAAGTGGGGAAGCCGCTGCTCGACACTCCCGCCCCGAACCACCAGGCGGGGCAGATTCCGTCGGCGGATCCCGACAAAACCCCCGCATCGGCGGCCAAGCCCATACGGACTGGCCCCATCAAGCCGCAGGCCATCAAACCAGAGGAGGGCAAGTAAACGAGCTCCTGACCCTCTCAGGCGATGGAACAAACAAACGGATGGAAGAGGAAGAGAGAATCTTGCCCCGTTCACTCAGCCACCACCTCATATCAACACTGGAGGACAGCGTGGGGAGAAGGAAATATTGGCTGGTGATCCAGATGGTAGTGGTCCTTCCTCTGCTCTCCTCCCGTGTTGTCCCCCTCACGGGGGCGCTTGAGTTGGATTCTTCCGTCATGTTTAGATGCCGATTAAAATTGCTGCACAAGTTGTTCCATAGAAATCTACTTTTGGAGGTAGATTAAAAAAAAGGGGAGTTTAAGAGAGAAAATAGAGATTTGCTGCTGAGTTTGCCATTTTCTTTTTTCTTTTTTTATATAGCTCTCTCAGTTCCTGTTCATTTCCCAATTAGGATCGCACATATTCTAGGAGAAGCCTGCGTTGTTAAAGCAAAGAAATGAACCAGGTTTGTTTTTTGTAGTCAAAACAATCTTAGTCGTCATTTAGTGAAACACACTTTTTGTTGTCCAATCTCCTGTCATAACTAATCTAGAGATTTGTGCACACGTGTGCACACTCAACGGTTTTTTTTTCCCCACCGGGTTGCTGCACGGAGACCTCGGGATCTGAAATCCGGTTGTTTTGTTTCGTTTTTGTTTGTTCCACCAGAATGGAAATGTGAAAAAGTTGCAGCATTGATTTTAAGTTCTTGATTCGTCTGCCTGTGAGCCCTCGCTCCTGCCTTTTGCTCTCATCTCTTTGCCTGACAATTAGACGCGTTGAGGTGCGTGTCTGGTGTGCGTCTGGTGTGTGTGTGCGTGCGCGCGCTCGTGGCGTCAACATGGTGGGGAGGGTGGGACGTGAAGCTGGACTCTCCCATACATTCAGCCAAAGGTTAAAGCGAGAGAAGATGTCGCAACATTGTAGACGACACAGATGATGTATGATCACTACTTCAAGCTGTATCGGACCGTCTCTCACACACACACACACACACACACACACACACACACACACACACACACGCATGCACGCACGCACCTTTCGCTCCTCACACGCCCATCCTTGCTGTCACACAAAACACACACACTTGTCACTATAAAGCACCCAGACCTGCTGCTATCAATGGATTTCAGTGCCCTTAGCTAATGGATCTATCGGGGTTGGGCTGCTTCTCGAGGAATTGACGTGAATCGATGGTTGAAATGGGAGAAGAAAAAAAAAAAGTTGAGCACGTCGACCTCCGCAGCAAGGAGCAGCAGCAGCGCAGGGAACAAAGAAGAAGAAGAAGAAGAAAAAAAAAAGTCAAATGAGAAGCCTCAAGTTCTGATGTTAGGGCAGAAGGACACTTGTTTTTGTCGTTACCAATGAGAGCAATCAATGCTGTTTTGTCTGCCTCACCTCCGCTGGCTGTCTCACCCCACAGTGCTCTCATCATGGAGTTCTGCTGACGAGGATCCTTCTGAATTGTATAGTAGTATGCACCCTGAGGCGGTGAGGGGCTCCTCCTCACATCGACCCTGCTATGGAGAAAGGATGATCAGGGGGGCCGTAATGACGTTTTTTTTTGTTTGTTTTTTTTCTTTTCTTTTCTTTTTTTTTTTTTGTTGTACTTGTACAGGGGTTTCATCGCTGTATTAAAATATGTACGGTCTTATTTACATTCACTTGGTTTGGTTACAGAAACTAATAAAAAATAATATACTGTTGAGATGCTTTCCAGTGTTTTCGGCTCAATTTTTCATTTATTATGCTTCACTTATGACCACTAGGGGTCACTGCAGCACAGGCAACTTGAGTTTTGGCTTCTTTCATGAGAAACTGTAAATAAACATCCCAAGTCCCTCCTTACAGAAAACAATATGCGATTCTAGATTTTGTGTTGTAAAAACAAGTTAATTTAAGTTTTAATAAGTGTCATGTCAAACAATTAAATTTTTCCACAGAAGTTAAAAATGCTTTCAGCCCATATTGTATCCATTACTTCTGAAGCCAAATTCTATTCTAATGCTCCTGGTAGGCCCTCGTTTGCTTTTTGGTGGATTCATCTTTCTTCTTTAGCTCTTCCTTTCTTCTCATGCTGGTTACTTTGCAAGCTTACATTTGGATTTGCTGCAGAGGGAATGTTCATGTTCAACATGGTCATGGTCTCAAAGGTTTTAAATTTGTGTTGTGATATCGATTTACTGCTGACTCATTTATACCTAAGACAAAACATTAAATTCAAGAGGTCTTCGCAATCCCAAGTTAATCTTCGAGATTATTACTGCTGTGAAGAACAAGATGTTTAACGTGCTGGAGGAAAACGATTTTTGTCTGTAGATCATGGCAGTAATTGACAGATATTTTAGAACGTAAAAAAACTAAGGGAGGTACGTCATCCCCCCCCCCCCCCCCAGAAATTACTACTTTCCGCCAGCATATGAAAGATTCTGCAGCAGAAGATTTGGAAAATCTATATTTTTTTAAAAAGGTTAATGGGTGACATGTTTCAAAGCCTTGAAAAGCGCTTGAAATAATTACACGTGCTCGTATTCTGGGATAAAGTTTATTTCATGATGATTTTGAACATTGTGACTATGCTGACTACAATGTACAACAACATGCAATATTCAACGCATGCGAAGTGAGAGTGCAGTTGTGCTTGATAACCAGTGAGACATTGTAGGGCGTGTGGAACCGCGGGAGTGCGTGTCAACTGTAAGCTTTGGATTTTTCCAACTTGCAAGTAGGTCAAACTGAACCGAGCTTCATCCTTCAGACCCCAAACTTCAAACAGCTCAACAACGAAAAACATTAAAATCATACATCTGGATTAAAGGCGGTACAAAAATAATTCCTCTAAAAACATTTTTGTGGACCATGCCACAGCAAAAAGCCCTTCCACTGAGAAAAAGAAAAAAAAAAAAAAAAGCAGACCTGCTGGGGACACTGTTCCTGAAACGTTTTCGTTTCACTTTGGACTTTGGTAGTTAGGCTCTTCTACTCATGAATACTGGCGATGTTGGCTTTCTAACTACTGCTGCCACTCGTTTTGCTCTAAAGCGGTGAGTCTCTGAAGCAGGAACAGGTGAGCAAATGTCACTTTTCAACAGTCACGCGCGCGTCGGCCTCAGTTGGCCTGCTGGCCGGCCAGCCGGACGTCGTAGGACACTATGTGGAAGTTGTCCCAGGCGAACAGCTTCCGCTGAGCCGGACTGTAGTCCACCATGCTGTTGTAGCCGTACTTGTTTTTGAAGGGGATGGCGACGGTCTTCCCCTGACTGGTCTCCGTGTCGTACATGTAGTTGACGAGGGTGTCGCGGGACGCGTAGCTGGCCACGGTGTACAGCTTGCCGCAGATGACGAAGGAGTTGGCCACGGAGTTCTTCCTGACGCTGGTCTCCCAGCTCTTCTTCACCTGCAGACTGTGAGGGTCCAGCTGAGAAATCACGATGGCCCCTTTGGCCTTGCTGGTGGAGTAGACCGCCCACAGACCCTTCTCGTCCACGGCCAGGTCGATGTCCGTGTAGCCCCCCCAGGAGTAGGGGAACTGGCCGTGGAAGCCGGCGTGGGGCAGGTCACGCCGGGCGGCGATGCTCTCGGATGAGAGGTCGTAGCGGATGAGCGTGCGGCTGCGACGTCTCTGATAGTACAGGGACCCTCGGTACAGAGCGGCGCCGGTACTCTCTACCAGCTCAGGCAGCAGCAGGACCTGCAGAGTCAAAACGCCACGCGTCAATCGAAAAATGACCGGAGAGCTTTTAAACTCCATAAAAAGAGTACCGTCCGTGTGGCGCCGACCTTTGACGGAAAGCCTCTGGAGAGTTGCTCCATGTCTTCGTACCCAAACAGCTGCCTGATCTCAGTGCCGACGGCGTCGATGCGCCACACCATGCTGGGGCCGTAAGGGGAAACGGCCTCGGGGTCCTGCATCCAAACGCCGTATTTACCCGCAATGTTGTCGGCCTTTCTGTGAGTGACCGGTTCGCCTACTGAAACCAGCTGCCCGCAGCCTGGAAGTGGAGGAAGGAGAGGAAACGAGAGAGGAAAGCATGAGGAGATAGCCTGCAGGTTTTAGATCGGGGGTTTTCAAAGTATCGTGCAAGCCTCTCTGAGAGGGAGTTGGACACCCCATGCGCAGAAAAGATTTTGAGTTCAGTGGAATAATTCTTTAACTTTCAAGAAGAAATTATGATTAAAAAATAAGATAAGATAACAATTCTAACTATCTAATTAAAATGCAAATTTTAGAGCTTAATTGTAAGAGCAATAGCTGTGGCTCGGTTGGTAGAGTGGTCGCCTTCCAATCAAAAGGTTGTAGGTTTGATTCTCATCTCCGCAAGACACTGAGCCCCAATGGATGGATTTAGTGCATTACATGGCGGTCGCCTCCACTGGTGCATGAATGGGTGAATGTGAATAATACTGCTCGAGCAGTTGGACAAGGGTTATACAGGTGAAATCCATTTAAGCAAAAAAAACCAACATGCCTGAAAACCTCGACACAGGAAGTGTGTTCAGATGAATCTCAGAGGCACGGTTTTCACACACACTGCATTCTTTTAATAACCTGAATGCCGGTCGGGGTTGTCTGAGGTTGACCAAACACAGTTTGAGACCCATAATGAAGCTCATCATTCGTTCCTGTCCTGACATCTTTATAGGGACCCGAGGTGACCTTTGACCTCCGGTGCTCCGGCATGAAATAAGAGATGGGACGACTGCTATAAAATTATTAAAATGTCACATTGCAATGAGCCCCTTTAACCTACTGGTGTTGACCCTGCTGCCGCTGAGTGGCTCAACCAACTGTCAAACTGGCCAGAACTGATCATTCTGAACATCTTGTTAACGTAGCAAAGGAACTGGAAAGCGACGACGACGAAATATATCGTTGTTAGTCCTTGTTTGTGGTTATTCTTCGCGGGTGCTTCGATTTCCTATCACAGTCCAAAAATTTGTACCGATTCTAAATTGCCAACAAGTGTAAATGTTTCCAATAAATATCTGCCGTCACCCACAGTCAGCTGAGATCAGCTTCAGTGCCCCACAACCCTGAGATGGATAAAGTGAAGATGAATGCATAGAATATTCACTATATTATTTAATATATGGCTCGTCTCGTTCAAATTGATCAACACTTATTTCCATATGGAATGTGTGGAATTGCTATTTTCCTAAAGAAAAAGAAAAAGAGACATCCTCGCAGATAAAAATGTGTAATATTCTGATTACATTCCAATATGAAATAACGGAAATGATCTGACTGAGCTTTGAATGGTGGTCCCTGTTTGACATTGAATGTTTGAGTGCCTGCATTATACTATATAGAGAGAAAGTTCAACACATGCAGTGTTATAATAGTGTTATAATAGTAACGTACACTTGTTGAGATTCTTCTTTTTTTTTTTTTTTTTTTTTCTGCTGTGCAGTCATCTTCACCTCAAACTTGGGTGAGTGACAGAGGAAACTGAGGGGCTCTGCACCAGTGGAGGGCTGGCTGGGTGATGAACAGGTAACCGGAGAGCGCATCAAAGGTGTCGTGAGGTCATCGCCTCCTTCGTAGACGCAGACAGCGGGTCTGGAGATGCTGCGTGACGTCTCTGTTAACTCCAGCTTTGAGTCACCACCACCACCACCACCACCACCACCAGAGCAGTGGCAGCTGTGCTACAACTCATCCCTGGCCAGGAACCCTCCGCTTCTCTTTCAGGGAAAAACGATAAGGCGGGTTGTATATTTACCGCTCCCCAAAAATACACCCTCTGCTCTCAGGTCCTGGACTGAGCATGAGATTCAGTGTTGGACAAGAATATGCCTTATAAATACACTCAATACCGTGTTTCTCTGCGGTGCAGCGCATGATCCGAGATTAAATAACTTTGCATGTTACCTGCAGGTGTGTTTCTACCCGTGATGTGGTTTCAGGAAAGTCACCCAGAGAAGATAAACAGTCAGAGTGACGTCCTCGATACAGGTGCTTTCCTCCTTCGTACAGAGGACATGAAGCTCAGGAGGTCCCTCATGCTCGCGGACTGGCATGACTGTGGTATTCTCGCCCCAGATGCCCCAGTATTAATAGTCGTATTTGCTTTGAGGCTGTCAGCAGGAGGGGGGGGGGGGGGGGGGGGGGTGGTGGGGGCAGTGTCATATTTGCTGGGTCAGATGGATGGAAAAGTGAGAGTGGTTTAAGTTGGAATTTAGAGGATTTTACAGTTGCTGTTATAGCGTTTCATTATATATATAGTGTTTTATATATTTCTGTATAAGCTAAGTTTCACAGTTTTAAGAGTAAGATCCCAAAAACATTCACATCCAATGATCTAAAATTGTATTATTATGCATATTTGTCATCATTAAAATGCACTTTATGCTCAATGTGTTTCCTTCCAGAAATTACACACCTACCTATATATACTTTAGAGATTTTTTTTAAACTTCCAAACATGTATGGTGTCGGAGGACGTTATTCTAGATCAGGGGTGTCAAACTTTGACCCCATGGATCCAGACCAGCCTGCCAGAAGGTCCATTCCAGCCCACAGGATCACATTGCAAGGTGGAACAATTACAAAGAAAACACTGACCACAGGTACTTCAAAGTAAAAGCCATTGGGCTGCAATGTTTTGGAATTGACACCAAGATCCGAGCCAAGAGCTCAGTGATCAAGCAGTGAAAGCCACTCTATTGATAGAGTGCTATTAAAATCAAAGCTGAACTATGAGCGTGCATTTTTTTAAAAACATGCATGTTGAAGTTTGCAAAATTCCACAAACAGAAGACTGATTGATTAAATGTATGTGTGAAGAGTTGTTTTTTTTTTTTTTTGTATTTCTCTGCACTGAAAATTATAAGACCTTGAGCATTGTTCAAGGATTTAAAGTTTTGGATTTAATGTTTTTACACTTGTTCATCAAACTCCACATCAATTACTGAGATACGAGTTTGACTTTAAAGGTTTTCATAATCTGTGTGTTCTGCAACCAGGTTTCTCTCTTGTTTATATTTTCTCCCCCTTGTCTTGTGATCCTGCTGGACTTTGATTCCCCTTTTCGTCTTGTCATGCCTGATGTATGTGTTTAATTCCCCCCCAGGGGGTCTCTCCGTGAAGAGTTTGAATGTTTTGCTGAGGTGTTGACATTTGGGGGCAGTTGCTTTAATCGTTTCCAGAAGTGGGGTGACAGCGCCCTCCAGAGTCCAAAGTGAATATGACAGTAACAACTGATGTTGAACCAGGAGAACCAGGAGAGCGCATATCTCACTGAAAGCACATGGTATGTAAAGGTGGAAGATGAGTTTGATTTGATTTGATTCATATCTGCTGGGTTTTCTTCCTATGGTGCTTGTTTTTATTTGATCAAATCTCAACTAGAGTATTCTAAAGTTGCTTAAATGACCAAGCATGTATGCAAAAAAATTAAAAAGAAGTCCAATGTCTAACACATGTTAGCAATGTTGAAATGAAAACGCTTAATTGGGAATAAACGCTTTTCAAGCAAGTGATAGAAACCTGTGTTGTCGTCGTTGCCGTCAGGGGCAGGTACTTCAGTCACCTCAGCCTTCAGCTCCTGGAAGCCTGGTGATCCGTACTGCCAGGCTGAATCTGACCGGACAAACAGAAAAAAGGGGTGAAATGAGCTCCAAAAGTCACATAAAGTCAAAGTTACATCAACAAAAACACTTTGTCCCACCTCTCAGACTGCTGCTGTCGCCCTGCCTGTTGGTCCTGGACATCAGGTGGGACATCGGGTTGGATCCTGAGAACAAACACATACATGCATGTCACATGCATGCTACTGTTTAGGGACTTGTGCTTCACAGTTTACAATCAGTGGGATGAAACGTGGCTGTGGCACCACTGACAGCAGGGAATGTGACAGCAGGAAACAAACACACCCCCAATGGGATTCCCAGCTGCTCTGGAGACAGGCAGTCGGTAGATTGACCAGCTATCACACGCACACACACGCACACACACACACACACACACACACACACACACACACACACACACACACTCACACACGTCAGTGCCCTGCTCTGCCCACCCCTTCTCTTCTCTTCTCTTCTCTTCTCTTCTCTTCTCTTCTCTTCTCTTCTCTTCTCTTCTCTTCCTTTCCCTCCACCCCCCATTCTTAGTTTTTCTGTCTGACTTTGTGTAAACAATGATAAACAATATGTTGATACTACATCCTCGTCAGATGCTTGGAAATACAAACACACAAAAGAGGAGAAATGGCTTTTTACTGTAAACATGTTTTCATGATATACGACTCTGTGTGTGTGAGTGTGTGTGTGTGTGTGTGTGTGTGTGTGTGTGTGTGTGTGTGTGTGTGTGTGTGTGTGTGTGTGTGTGTGTGTGTGTGTGTGTGTGTGTGTTGGCATCTGGAGGATGATGTTGATCCAGGGTGGTGATGAAGAGGAGCATGAGGTCAGTGATGGGCCAGATGATGAACAACAGGAATGTGGCTCTGAGTGTGTTCTAAAACAGAACAAATATTTTCCTGTATAACGGATTGCTCCGTTCGGCTACGAGCCTGTTCCCACAGGGTGCGCTCATTCATCATCCTCATCCTCACAGGTAAACAGCCACATGCTACTGTCCCCTCCCTGTGTGTGTGTGTGTGTGTGTGTGTGTGTGTGTGTGTGTGTGTGTGTGTGCGTGCGTGCGTGCGTGCGTGCATGCATGCGTGTGCGTGTGTGCTATGATTGAGTATCACATGTGCCCTCATGTCCGGCCTCTTTATTTTGGGATGTCACTGAGCAGAATATCATAAAACTCACTAATTTCCCAGAGGATTCTGCCTGTTTGAATACGAGTCTAATCAAGTCCAGCTAACAAAGTTCATCAGAATTATTCTCTCATTGTTCCAGGTCTTCATCCAATTGTGCACATTTGGGTATTTGCTTTTATAGTTGTGCGTGTTGAACGTAAAGCACAGTGCCCCCGACATCTCTTATTCATGGCTGCATGTCTTGCTGCTCATCCAGGAAATCAAAAGAGGATGCTTGTGATATTTGTGTAAATCCTAAAGGTCATATTGTTGTTTTGTTTCCCCTTATATATTGGCAAAATCTTCTGCGCTTCACTCACTACTGTTTTTGCACCTCATGCCACATTAATTTGGATTTTCTTGTGCGTACTGGGAGAATATTCATTCTTTTTGCATCATTGTGAACCTCCTTAACACAAAGACTGATTTCAACCTGAATGCATGGGCCAATGGAGTAAGAACTGACTATAAACTGAAAACATGTGATGCAATGTATGTAAGAGGGACTTCTAATGAACGTGAACAACATCACATTACAGCTAACAATGACCTGACTAACCTAGAATACTCAAAATCTTTGGCTCAAGGACCAGTAAGATTGATTAAAAGTTCCTCTTTGAGTATGACGAAGCATCTGTACACTTGTATCTAATCAATAACATGATGAATGCCTGAACAGCCTCGTCTACCAGATGAGGGGTTTGATCATTTGACCTGATTCAACTGATTTGAGGTGGACAAATGAAAATATGCTTCGAAATACAACTCAATAAATGCTGAACATATGACTATTCTACCCCTCTGGTTGTTCAAAAGTCCTCCCTTCTCAATTTAATTAAAACTCCAAGGCTAAACCGAAATAAACCACCTCTACCTTTTCACTGTTATTTTGAGTCTTGCTTTTGGCAGTGGCCAGGTCCTCCACGGCAAAATACCTTGGTCATTTTTAGCAGGCATGCTTGGGCTTTGTGTTGTCACTACCATTGTCATTTTTATGAGGATAGATATCTATTTTTAAAAGTCATATCATTGCCATCACAGAACAGCTTGTATATTTTTAGTGCTGAGTGTTACTAAAAGTCAAAACCCATTCCTTGGGCCGTAAACAATCAAAAGAAAAACTTACATATTCTTTTTGAGCAAACTTGCCAAAATTGTTTGACTTTTATCTTCCCTCTCTCCTCCCCTGCCTTTCTTCCTCTGATGATGATCTATTCGGCATGTGCCTGTCACCCCGAGGGGCCCTGGCCGTGTATTTCAGTCTGCAGGTGCAAACATGAAGAGCTCAGCAGATAAGCTGCAAGTATGCAGGAGATGGAGTATATAAGGGTTGTCTGGCAGGAATCGGTAAAGAAGAATTTACTGGTGCTGGCAATATCGTTTTTTTTTTTTTTTAAAGTTCCTGACACTGAGAGCCAAGAGCGGAAACACAGCAACGGCTAGAACTGTGGAAAGAAGGGGGGGGTGGCCAGGAGTGGCCAAAAGGTGAAAGGACGAGCGGGAAGGTCAATCAGATGGACGTCTGGCAAACCCACAGAGGAACAAATACCAGAGCTTTAACTTCACCGGCTCCAAGATAACTCTGAAGCTGCGAGCCCTCTAACCTCAGGAAGGATAGTGTTCTTGGCCGCAGACCTCCGTCCGACCACCAGCGCTGACCCATCAGGCATCATCTCAAGCCACGAGTTGAGACCCGAACACCAAACCACAGCCTCAAGAGCGTGCGTCACATTTCAGCCCCTGCCGCCTCCCCTTCCCAGCCTTGCTATTCGCACACTTCTCACCATGCGGAGGGAAACACCGGTCATAAAGAGAGCAGGATCTGCCCCGCGAATGCTTCGCTGATTCTTTCTGGCCCCCTTCCATCAACTCTAAATGCAGGTCAGGAAGCAGGGGATTGAGCGGCGAAGCAGGGAAACCAGAGCCGAGTGTGACCGCAGACTGCCGGGGCAACCAAAACATTTGCCACAGGAAAACACGCTCGCAAACAGGTGTGGGTCATGAAAACATGTAACACCTTTTTCTCTCTTTATTTTTCTTTGAGATGGTTTGTGCACACGCGGGGAGTCTGGAGGCAACCTGAGCTACTGTATATATCACAAACACGTGTGCAGGATTGCCATGCGTGAAGAATCCACTGGCAATTGGTATCGAAATTATATTTTATATATTAACGCCATTATGATCTCATAATTTTTCAATGAAACTGCACGTTATATCGAAGGGTATGCTTTTTGCAGGCAGTTAACATAGTGTGTATCTTAATTATGAGAATAGATTTACTTCTCTGTGCACTCTGTGACTTAAAAAAATGTAAACATGCTATTATGATTTAAACATATCAACATAAGTGTGTGGTGTATCTCTCACCAGCAGCGGGTATCACTGAGCCCCTGTCCAGAGGGGGGTTAGGTTGCACCATGGGGGTCTGGGGAGGACACGGTCTGTTCCTCAGCCTCTCCGTCTCCCTCCTCATCTCCTCCATCCGGCGTTGAAGTCCCCCCAGCTCCCTCTCCAGGCGCTCCTTCTCTCCCCGCAGCAGGTTCCTCTCTCCCGTGGCCTGGTTCAGCGCCTCCTGCAGCTCCGCCTGGCCTCTGGCCGAAGCCCCCTGGGGCCCCGCCGGCGGCGGAGTGTCTCCTCCGCTCAGCCGAGCCACCAGGACCTCCAACAGGCCGAGCCTGGCCTTTAAGCCCTCCACCTCGGGACCTCCGGTTTGTGGGCAGCTGGCCTCCACGGGGCTCGGCACGGTGAAGGTGTACTGGCATCGGCCACTCCGGTCGTTTCCCCTCCAGAGAGCAGCTCGGTCCTGCTGTGCATCACTTTGCAACAGGAGACCAAACGCACACAAAGACAGGAGGAGGATCATGGTTGACTCTGTTCCACCTCAACACTTCAGTTTTAATGTTTTTCTGTCCAGGTCTAAGTATTTGTGGAAGTGCGCTGTAAAATCCACAGATTCTGGTATTGTCTTGTCTTGTCCTCTCTCAGGTGTGTCTTCTATCTCCTGCTGCTGTCAAGTGCTGCTTCTCTCCTCCTCTCTCCTGTTCTCTCCTCTGCGAACAGGTCTGCAACTCTGAGCACTCACCAGCGGCTCACAGATATTTATACAATCTGGACTCCCGTCCAGGAGGGAGGTAAAAGAGAGAGAGAGAGAGAAGAGGGGAGGTTAAAGGGAGGGAGGGGGGGATCAGAGGCAGGAGGTTGGGCCGGCAGGATGAAGCTCAGGAGAGAAAAAGTTAGAGGATGCTGGATGTTTTTGCAACAAAAACACTTACATTTCCCTCAAGTCTGATTTTGCCTCTACAATCTCTGTTTTTTTTTAAAGATCTATGGATAAAAAGCTCTCTGCCTTGACATTTCCTCCATGCAGACACATTAGTGAGAGGGGATTTGACTCGGGCCCGGGTCCAGCATGGCAGGGAAAAGCCGGTCCTTGATGGATCCCTCCTCAGGGGCCAGTGTCCCCTTCCATAATGAAAGGGGGGGAGGCGGGGGGTTCTCAATGTGACGCAGGCGGCCAATCAGAACGGGCTTTACGACGGGTTGAGGTTACAAGTCATTCGAAGACTGGACACCTGACGCCGACCCTGACGTCTCCTGTGTCCCCAACCACTGAGCCTGGGTGTGTGCGGCCCCGTGCAGTCCTGCTCAGGGCTCCACATAATTCCTGCAGTTTAATACATTTATTTTTACATGTATTCATCGCAACACGAGCCAGAACACTGAGCTAACTTCTCATTCATTTGCCGCCTGGGTGGATTTGTTGCCGTCTGTTGTCCCTCCTTGTTTGGTCTAAAACGGCATCGGTCACATGCTGAGCTGCAGACTCGGAGGCTTCACACACAGTGAAAGATCTGAGCGGCACCTGCAACAGAGCCAAGCAGGTGTGCAGACAAACACACCGTCCAACTCCAACCGACCTGAACTTTTACGAGCTCTCGTCTTACCCGCAGACCGTGCCTCTTCGTTTCGGTTCCTCGTATCTCTGCTGGCTCCTCTCATACGCTTCTTATCCTCACATCTCCTCCGCCCTGTGCCTTGAAACATCTTCTCCACAGATGCAAAGGAGTGAAAGAGCTGTAAGCAGGTGAATAAGTTGAAGTATGCGGGCCAGTAAAAACACACCTCGACCTTCGGGCCGACGTCGTGCTCTCCCGCTCATGGCAGCACTTGCTTACAGGCAGCTGGTGACACTGGAGGCATTTACTTTGATTAGTGGGCCATTCCTATGATTGGTTGAACAGATGGATGAACGGATGAATCAGCAGTAGTCGGAAGCAATGAGTAGTTTTCAGACATCTGCACTTCCCTCGGGTATTTGACACCCTGACAGTCTTATTTTTACTCCAGACATTTGAATACAAATTTCAGTGCCTGGTTGCAGTTTTTAATCTAAATTTTCAAAGCACATTGAATTGTAGTTAGATATTTTAGTTCACATGAGTAGCAATGATGAGGAGTTTGGCATTGTTGTGTGCCTTCTTAGCCTAAAGACAGAATACTTGCCAAAATAGATGACACAATAGATACAGCTACAATGGGATTCATTGTGTATCTGCAACATATAGATTCCCCAAACTGGGATGATGTGGGATCGAAGGAATACATTTATCTGTGTATGACATACCAAGATGGAATGAATATAGATGAAAGCTGCAACTCTTACATTTTAAAACACACTTGTTTCTACTGAGTGAACTGTTTACCAATTCGAGGGTTATCAAAATTAATATAAGTATATGTGAGTAGAGACACTGAAGTCCAACTTGTTCCCAGTGGTATACTTTGATTAGGTACTTTGAGTGGCGATCATTTCCTTCACTTACAAAGCCCATTTCCACCACTTCAGCACTCAAAGCGCTCTATACTGTTCACATTCACCCACATGCAGCTACAGTTTGGTCTGCCAAACAAGGTCCTGGACCTCCACTGGGAGCACTTCAGTCTTCAGTGTATTGCTCCAGTTGGTGGTCCTGGTTACAAGCTCCTATAGGACAAGATTGAAAACAGCTGTTGTTGGATGCTTCTGCAGTTTCAGAATCTATTTTCCACATCTTTCCCCCACCGGTACTGTTGAGTCTCCTGTTCCTGATGCAAGCAGAAAAGCAAAATGCTTATTATATGTAATGGTAACTTACTTTGAGTGAGAAACTGCATGTTTTTTTTTTTAAAAAGGGAGGTTTTCAAACTTTTGGCATATCTTCTAACAGAACTCCCCCAATAAAAAAAGAAAAAGTTGCAAAGCCTTGTAAAGATATCACACTGACTTTTAAAAGGTTAAGATATTTCAATAACGGAGGTGAAAGAGGGTGAAAAGCAGGGTATGTGGTAAAATTGCATATAGACATACGGGGATGATAAAAATATATATATATATATTAAAGCAACAAGCTTCACATAAAGAAGGATGAATGATTATCTTTCCCCCCTATTTACTGGAATGGCTCAAGTATTCAACACAAATGCCAGGGACTTTGTTGAGTTTTGTCCCCCCAACTACCAACACATCTGTCCCTAACCAGATCAGTCTTCACCAGACAGGGTGGCGTAATAAGGGGGTGACGAATCCAGGTTGGCACGTCGTTCCCTTTGGTCTCCTGTGGGTTTAATTCGCTTTTATGTGACTCACATAACCGTCGCTATGTCCGGAATCTGAAGTCATCCAGCGAGAGGACCAAAACATCCTCTGCTGCCAATGTGGGTGTGTCTGTGTGTGCAGAGAGGATAAAAGTGTCTCATACAGGCGAATACATTTATATATACAAATATATATATATTCGTCTTGGTGAAATTTCACCCAACACCCCTTCCTGTGAGCAACAGCCAAGCGTTCCAACTAAAAGGCCATCTGCTGTATATCAAGGAAACAATTGGTCCCCATGGACCAGTTTAAAGTCCGACTCCCAGGGAGGGGCCGGGCAGAGCTGTCAGGTTGTGTCCTCTCGTCTTAGAAAGATGGGAGAGCCATGTCTGTCAGAACAATAACAGCTCACAGGTTCGGGTACCTCATACTTTAAGTGCCATTCTGGGACTCGACTCTGTCAGTAAAGTAACAAACCAATAAAAAAATAGTGCAGTGATGAGGGGACACTTGTAAAAACAAAACAAATAAAACCAAAACGAAATCCAGACCAAGATTTGTTTTTCAGCACCGAAAGGACGCTTGTGTGTTGAAAAGTTGAAGAGTGATGTAATGAATTGCTTTTTTCTTTCTCCCCCTTTTCACCTTTATTTCTATCCACTTCCTCAGCGTCTCTTATGATCACTCATTCGAGTTGGTTTGAACCAGAAAACACCAGACAAACGCCCTTTGAAAATCACTTTATTTCAGAGCAAAAGAAAAACAAAAGATCAATATTTACAGCTGAAAATAAATTACATCAAAAATAACAAATGAACAATGCATGATTTAATCCAGACACGACTTACACCTATGCTTGTTTCACAGCTCGTCCTCTAACCGACGGCGGAAAACTGTCCCTTTCAAATGCACCATCACAAAGAGATAAAAATCAACATTCGTTGAAAAGCTTCACATCGCCGAGATAAAAACCCAAACATACTGGAAAAAAAAGACAGAAGCGGTACTAAATCAAACATCTGCAGAGTGAAAGACGGTAAGAAAGTAGGGCAACCGTGACCAAACTGACCCAGAGCTCGGCGCCATCGAGGAGGAAGTTTAGAGGTACGGCGTGGCGAGGACATTCATAAACCAGAGAGCTTTAGGGTCTGACATTGTCATCCTGATGCTGCACAACAAGCCGGGGTGATTTATCAAGTGAGAAGAATTCTTAAAAGCAGGACAGTGACTGAACACCTTTCAAGTTCCCTTTTTTCCCCCGATCATCTGTCGTGATCAGGAAACAGACCTGAAGAGTGGAATCAGTTTTCTGTCAAAACGCTTCTTTGATGGCAAGAAGAGGGAGAGAGAGAGAGAGAGAAAAATGGATGAGACAGATGAACCTCAGATGTTTTCATTCATGAAGTGGACCTTTTCAAACATTCTGGGCTCACAGGTGGAAAACAGAGGTTCATCTGCTGGACGGTGTGGCCTCCTTATACGAGACCCCTTGCAGCAGAATCAAACCACTTATAAATAAATACTAAGAGAGGCAGAGGGTGGAGATTCCCTGCCTTTACAGTGTCTAACTATGTGATGCGACGTGAAGGACCGGTTGCCAAGACAAAGCCCGGGGTCCTACATGTGATATGTATCATGGAATGGATCAATCCTTCACATCAACTCGAGGAGAACGTCTTCCTCCACTCCCTAGTAAGGACCCTCCCTCCGCTCCTTCCCTCTTCATTTCCAGACAAGGGTGAAACTGAGTCTTCGCACTGACCTCACATCAGATGTATGCGGGGAAAAAGAAAAATATGATAAGATCTGTACTGAGAGGAGCGAGAACCGGCCAGCTACAAGGAGCTGCTGGTCTTGAGGAGGGAGTGGGAGGCCGGCTGGCGCCCCCTAGCTGGATCGAGGGACAGTGTGCGAAGGAGGGGTAAACAGAGGAAGAAGAGGAAGAGGAAGGTTCCTCCCCTCCGACTCCCTCATCAGTGGTACCGGATAATCACTGGAACTGGAAATGAGAAAGAACAGAAATACGGATGAGGGTCATGGGAGTCATGCACTCTGATATTAAACTGCGTTTGTGTGCCAATACTCACTGATGATGATGAGCAGGAGAGCAACAACTATCAACGCAATAATCATCTTCATCTGTGGAAGGAATGACACACGTTAGCCCTCTTTTTATTCCCCCTCCAACTTATCATAACAGTCACTCAATGTTATTGTTACTGCATTTGTCTGTGCATGTTTTCTTTTATAGCACTGTATTAATCTTACAAAGGTTTGTGACACTACGGTTGAACTGTGGCACTGCAGATGTCCAGAGGTCATCATGACCCAGAGTCAAATTCAAAAGCTCCACTGCACAGATTCTGTGGCCATTTTGACGTTTTGTAGCTTAAGAATTATGCTTAAGGTAAGTACAGATGACAAATCCGCTCAGAGGCACCTCTGACGCTGCACAGGCAGACACACAAAGGAACGACGTGACAAATGCGTTTCAGACTTGGATGCACAGGCGTATGAACAAAATGGTCAGACAGACACCCCACCTTCATGTCTCTCCACCACATCCGCCTGTGCAGCTGTTTGGCTCGGCTACTGAAGGCGGAGGCGTTGTCCGAGAGACTCTCTGCGGCGTCGCGTGACGGCGGCGCAAAGGAAGAAAGAGACACACAAAGACAAATAATAAGTGACAAGATACCATTTAATCAAATGTCTCTTATTCAACGGTGTTTGATTATACATTGGGAGTTATGCAAATAGACTTGTGTGTCATGAGATCACATATTTATATTGCCCCCCCCCCCAAAACCAAATGCTGAACCAAAATCAGACCACATTTCCTCCATCTTCCTATCTCACGTCCCTTGTCGTGACATCCCACTCCAAACAGCTCGCCCACGTCGCCGTCTTCCTTTCTGTTTCTTGGAGACTGTTGTTAACTTGATGTTTACGCATGCTAACAGGAAGGTTATGGCTCCCTGTGCTCACCCAAGCCCCCCCCAACTTCTCTTAAGAGCCCTTTGTGTCTGTTGTTTCCATCTCCGTGTGCCTGTTTACGACCTGTCGCTGCTACAAAGCGAATGGGAACAGGCCCGGCTTTTTAGGAGGATGCTTGTTAATCTTGTGGAATTCCCCAACAGGTTACCGACACATCGGTCGGGCAGCGAGTGGCGGTCGCGAGATATACTCTCCGCATACAAACAAGCTCCTGGGGACAGCATGCACGGCACGAGCATACAAACTGTGGCATTATTGTCCGCACAACAACAACAACAACAACCTTTCAAACACCACACAGGACAAAATGCATTCCAGATGTGCGTCGTCGTCTTGCTCGACATGACAGAGCGGAGAGGCGAAGCAACATGTGCCTGAGTGATCGGAGGGTGTTGAATAAAAGTGAAGGGTTGAGCTGCACGTCTTCATCAACCGAGGAGGACGAGTGTCTCGTTAAAAGCCACACATGTGTGTGAAGTTGTGTAACAGATGGGAGTTTCACACGTTTGTGAGTAATAGGGTGGGCCCTCTTGAACGCTTTCAGACACACACACACACACACCTGGTAAAACAATAAAGCTGGACTTAGTTTTAACACCAGCTCTGAGTGCATTCACATGCAAGGCCTGATGGGAGATTATCACCACGGTCATTCCTGCACTTAATTAACTTTTTATAACGAGAACGGTTAAAAGGAACCGATTCATTTTACGAATCTCACACAGGAATAAACTGTAAAAGTAGCACCTCTTCAGTGGGCAGCAACACTTCATCTGCCAGAAATCTGAAGTCTCAAACTTTTCCTGCAAAACTTGGCTTTCCTGAGTTTGGAATTTGTGAAGATGTTTAACACTTCAGTTATGTAAAATCGGCAGTGGATTCTGAGCGCTGACCACATACGTGCAATGTGTTTCATGTTGAGGGCTTTGCTAACTTTCCAAAGCAAAAGTAGGTAGCAATGGGTTGTTTTGTATGAGCAGAGTGATTCATCCCCATTAGCGAATGTTTTCCCTTTAAAGCCGACACATGTGGCATTGAGGTTTCCCATCAATACAAACAAATCCTGCAAATGAGCCCAGATATAGTACAAACTGGAATCGAAATTGAATGAGCTCTTCGCATGGTGCTCGTTTAAGGAGGACTTTGGAAATAAACACGGCGCACATGTGCTGCACACGTGAGAGGGCTCGAAGACAAGACGCTGCCCCGGCGGTCCTCACCCGACTTGTCCTGCAGGTCGTCGAGACGCTCGCCTCTCTCGATCACCTTGGAGATGTTCTCTTGCATCACGTCGATCACCTCGTCGACCTGCGACTGCACCCTGAGACGCGAGACACAGACGCAGGGAAACGGATCTTATTCTTGGTACGTCTCGATGGGAAGCTTTGTACAAGCTGGCAGGCGATAAAACGACTGACGGATGAAGTGGAAGCCCTGCGTGACCCGCGCAAACCTACTCGGGATCCACACGTTCAAATATGTGCTTTATTCACCGTTCTCAGATCTGAGGATGGCATTACTATCCAGATCACCTTTCATTTGTTTTTAATTTAGAGTAATGCCTCCTTGGAGGGCAGCAGGGTTAACAAAGAGTGAGGACTTTAGCACCGAGGTTAGAAAAGCTTTTCAGGGAAAGACGCAATAAAACAACAAAAGTCTTCCTTTAACAAGATTCTCTTCTCCGGCACCATCAAATCCATTAGTTTCAGACAAGCGGCTGCAGGAAATGATGAATGTCTGCCTTCGGCTTGATCGCACGCGAAAGGTGCAGAGAGTATAAACAGGGTTCGCCGGAGACGGCGCAGGAAAAGAGAAAAGACGAAGCGTGAGCTGCCACAGGCGCACGTAAACAACACCGCACGGGACGCCGAAAGGTGGCCAACATTCCTGGAATCTCGAACGTCGGCGTGTAGTTTAAATGTGCCCAACTACGATGACAAAGTGTAAGGGAAGTCATGTGGCGGCGGAGAAACGAGTGTGGGCTGCCAGACGCTCTCCAACAATGACCGCCTCTGTTCTCGGGCTCCTTCCGACTGGAGGTTAATATGGAAACAGGCTGCAGAAGGGCCGAGACAAACTAGGAAAGTTACACAATAAATTTGCACATGACGGCTCTGTCTTACACAACGTGCTAACAACCAGAAGGTTCTGGTAAACACGCCGGGCTACGGTTACATAACAGTACCAAAAAACTCGAGCTGGAGTTCCAACCCTGACCACTGGCTTTTAGTTCTGAGGAGGAATGGGTTTGGACTTACTGCTTGATTTTATCATTCTGGGGTCCAAATCTGGGTCCCGTGGGTCCTCTCCTTAAAAAAAAACAGGCAGAGTGGTGTTAATTTGACTGCAACAAACACTCGACACTAAGAATCAACCTAATAGTACATTTCTGAACTTGCTCTTTGATAACGTCGTTTTTAGAATTTGCCTTTACTTTTTGAAGGAACAACGAGAAGTCCCTCGAGTAGTCGCAGTCGACGGCAGTGAATAAAAATATAGGAAGGAAAATTGTAAACCAGAAGTAAAGTTGTTTAGGTGCACGGGGCACCTCCAGTCTTGTGTGGAGACTGTTGATAATAGGTCAACGTAATGGAGACAAACTTCGCAAAGAGAAACGGAAACATAAAGGATAAATGAACACTTGCAGTCTTAATGTTTAGCCGGAAAGAAAGCAGTGCTGGAACTGCAATTTGTGCTTGTTGTTGCAACTCTACTTGCATCACCCAGATGAATACAGGCTCAGTTGAATAAAACGCTGGTCTAAAGGATAAAAATCAATTTCCTTTACAATATTATCTATATATTTAGCGATCCAACCAGTGTAATTACATTTCTCTGCATCTACAACCGTAAACAGAAAATCCTTCTCTGGACTTCTTGCCCAGTGTAAACTAAGCTCGCGGGAGATGAACCAATGTTTATAGTCTCAGTGCATGCAAAGAATGAACAAAAACTCACAAAAAGAAATCTTCTTCTTCATCAGAGTCTTCCTCCAAGAGGTTTCTCTGTAAAAGACAATCAGAAATAAAACTTTATTTATCCCCAAATGGGCAATTCAGGGGGGAAAGAGCAGCTCAATTAAAAAAAAAATGGAAGAAAATGAAATTACATTACATACAATCTATATACAGGTTATATACAGTGGAATTTCTGCTGCCAGTTACAGTACAAGTAGTTGTTGTGGAGGTAGTTAAGGCAGTATTGTTCATATAAAACTGCAGGTATATTAAAGCAGCAACTAAAACAGCAAGAGGTCAGCGATAACAGATAACTGCCCTTCCTATAAGCATCGTTGGCATTACTACCTCCTGGACATTATCGGTCATTTCTGGCAAGACTTGATTACATTCTTAGCATATTTTAAAGCATCTTTTCAGCTTTCAAGTTCTGAATGCCTTCGCTTGATATTATACAATGACGATAATTGGCATTGTGCTGCAGTGTTATGGCCTCGGTTATATAAACGAGAAGGATTATTTACATCCAAGTGTCAGTAGTTTATCTGCCGTGATAATTACCTTCACCTGTCGCTACAAGCACCAGAGACAACCTGGGGATGCCCTGTGATGTTTGACCGGTGCCAGACAGTGTGGTGCCAATGTAGACATTTTATTTTCTACAATGTCATCTGCAGAAAACCTGGGAGGATGGTGGCCATATGATCTTAAAGCGCTTTGTAGCTAAAGCAGTAAACCCTCTTCTCCTGAACAACCTCGGACTTTTTCCACCATGACAGGAGATCCAGGGTAAGACTGTTAGCAATTATCAGAGGACGGGGGGTGGGGGGGGGGGGGGGGGGGGGGGGGGGGTGGAGCACTGAGAGGAAACGCATGAAAGGCGGAATCCAGCAATTGGTTATGCAAGTCCTCCTATAAGATTCACTTTGATCCTGGTTCAGCACGACATCAAGCGGGATTACAGAGAGGAAACAGAAGGCCAAACAACATTGAGAATCAGAGGTAAAGGTTAGGGGAGGTAGAGTTTGGTGGGACAACAAAATGACTGATTAAAAGCAGGCATTTGGCCACTGGAGTTCCTGGACATCACCTCTTTTAAACACGCAGTCTCCTTTGTTCTTTCCCCATTGTTTGGGTCTCATTTTTCCATTATCATCAGTCTGATAAACAAAGCCGTTCAGAGCACAATCGACATCCTGTCCTATCACAACATCTGTTTTCAACTATTACAGACTCTCCGCATGAAATGATTCCGTATGCTCTGCGTTAGCCAAACTCTAAAGTAGGAAACTGCCTCCTATCAGAACAGAGGTCACACAAGGCTACCGAGAATAGATAGAATAAAATAAAGTAACTAATCATACTTGATTAATCCCCTTGGGGAAATTCCTTTATTCCACATTAACTCATCCTATTTATAGGAGGTGAAGGTGAAGCCACATTACGGCTGATGGGGATCAAGAGTCCTGCTCATGGAACCACAGTGGTGCCCAGCCAGCTGTTATATTTGAACCTGCGAACTCCTGATACCACATATATATATATATATATATATATTTTTTTTTTTTTTTTTTTTTTTAATTAAACAATATACGGTAATGTTACAATATATGCCCCTCCAACAGACAGAGAACATGCATGACAAAATATGGTGTGCCAACCACGTGGAGATCAGACAATAATATACATGTGTTTTTAAAATGCTCATAATGTGACGACTTATCAGAAAACTTCCTCTTCTGCAAATGGCAGTGAAAGCAGCTCCCCTGCTCTGGGCCATGTACAGAAAAGAGCCAAAGTGCAGTACACTTTGTCCCCGACGAGCAGCAAAACTTCAGTGATCACCAGATGACAGGTTTTGTGAAAGTTTGGCTGTCAGAAGGGGAAAAAAAAACTAACAATTCCCCGAGACTTGCCGACCGGGATTGCTAAATGGGGAAAAATAAGATTACAGTACCAGAGTCTCAAAAATCATTGTATTTTATGGGAAATCATTGCACACCAGTCATAGCCAAAATAACATCCCCTACTGTTGTGTTACAGTCTTGGGTATTATTCATCTGTAGGCCCTGGCGGCTTTGTGGCATTAGTATGGACTGGACTCATGGCAAAACGGCAGCCCCACCTCACAGTTGTATCACAACAATGGCTCCCTGATCTGTCCTGATTGAGTGAGGTTTGTGTAAATTAACATTTATTTTATAAACGATCTGTTGTGAACATTGTTTTTGAATAATAAAGGGGAAATAAATCATTTTTGTAACTTCCCTGGCTGTGCGTAAAAGTAATATTAGTTTATATAATTAAAGAAACATCCTTGAATTCATGATAAGCTATTAGACATTTTAATTGTTTAACAGAAAGAGAACAGGTTGTGATTTTCCATGAAAAAAATATTCCTATTTTGTAACATTCTCCTTGCACATAAATGAACAGTCAGTCCATTGATGAACAGGGAAATGTATTGTTCCTCTTGTGCAATGTTTGCTGATCTTTGTTAACGGTCACAAATGTAAACATCACCCTTCATCTCACACTGCGTCTTACCCTCTCGCTGCGAATGGATCCCGTGACCTCATCGTCATTGAGGTGTCGCTTAAACTTGGGCGGCATGTTTTCTTCAGGCAGTTCCTCCCGGTCTGGCTCCCTCTGTGGGAAAAAAAAACAAGAGTATCATCAGTTTAGATCTGGGTCGCTGTGGGAGAATCCAACACCTTCATGATCTAAAACTATTTTACTCATTACAATAAGCGCCAGGTTACATGAGAACATTTGACAAGACAGAAAGAATGAGTTATCAGAGCAGCACAGACAAAGAAACTGCCTAAAGCAGCAAATTGGACAAAAGGTTACCGAGCGGAGAGACATTGAGAACCCGAAATTCTGATTTTTAATTGTTATCACAGCAAGTGTGCATTCGGGACACAATACATCAAACCACAGCGAGCCCATCTCTGGCTGACGCTCGAATAAACATGTAATTATTTGGTTTAAAGGAGAACAGAGTAGTTGAACACAAATCACATACAGTAAAGAAGTTTTATACATGTGCATAGTTTATGACAAGCACAATTGTAACTGCAGTCCTGTTCAACACCAAACTTTATCATAACCAAGACTGTTTATGATAAAGCAATGTCAGTAGGCCTGTCACCCAACTTTTCAAAGATGATTGTGTTCATATAGGTCTTTCATTATTCTTATTCTCTGTCTGCCTCCTTCAAAAACAATTTAGGTCTTGGTGGTGAAGATAAAACACGACACATTGAGACAGTTTTTAAGGAAATGTCATTAATGCTCTCAATGCCAGCGAGCAAAAGCCATTACGGACCAAATATGGAAAACATGCTGCTTTTCCAATCATTACATCCTGGACTTTGCATTTGGGTGCAACAGAAAGCAATGCAGTGCTTCAGTACAAAACCTGAACTAAACAACATGTGAACCTGTGCTTAAAATCGTCGAGGGGAAATTATACAAGTACTTTGCTCAAACAGACACAGACATCCTCTCAAAGCAACAATGCAACATGTACCATTGAATCCAGGTGGGTCCGACTGTGGTTTTTCTCAGGGTCCCTTTTTGGCACAGCGGTGGGAAATAAAGGGCTTTTCAGTGGCCAAGAGGAGGAGAAGGAGAAGGAGAAGCTTTACAAGAGACCGATGAGAGATGCAGGATAAAGATTAGATGCAGAAGGCAGATTTAATGTAGTGACAGTCAGAGAAGAAAGACAAAGAGGAAAAGCCATGTCTCATGTGTTTGAGTTACAAAAGTATGAGAAAAGAAGGGTTTTAAAAAGCTACAATCCTCTTTAAACAAAACAAAATTATATGCAAGCTGTGATTTTCATTTTCAACAGAGATTAGCAGGGCTAATGCTAATGGAGACGACCACGTCACAGGAGTGGTGATTGGTGAGGACTAATCATTATCACAATTCACGCAGAAAATACGAAGATTGCATTCCTTTTAGCTCTTTGTGTGAGATACTGTTAATATCAGGACTATTTCTAAGCGCCTTACGGTAGCCCTGTCACATCCGTAGGCAACTTCAACCGAGGTACATCTCAACAAAAACGTCTAAAAAGTGTCATACGTCATACATAAATGACAGTTTAGCAGCCACTTTCATAAAGAAAAATAAGCATGCGAGCAAATTCCTGATAACCAAGTTATTTCTTGGTTTATTCAGCTCATACAGGCCGCTAAGCTAAGCCGGCTAATAGAAGCTAAAGATGCTACGTCACCGGGGCTACCTGCCGTTACCTCCCAGATCCGGTCGACCGAAGCCGGTCAGCTCCTCGACACACAACGAGATCGAGCCGGGGGCTTTAAATGATAAAAGCGGCTCCACGACGTGTCCTCTGATTCATTTCAAAAGGCTGCTTGGGCGGCGAGGCGCGGTGGTCATCGTGGATGACAGTAGGGCTCCGGTCGATTCCTCCGTCCCTGTCAGCTGACCAGGAAATCAACACAAACAGCAGTGGGACGAGCGGCACGAGCCGGAGGAGCCGACAGCCAGCAGGGTGGCATGCTGGCTGAGCACAGCTTTAATTATTCATTATGCAAAAGTCAAAATCTCGTAAAAGTAGAAAGCAATGCAATGTACCGTCGTCAAATTTATGTCGGGGGCTTCTTTTTTTTTTAGATTTGATTTGAGTAATTGAACAATAAACATTACATACTCGCCTGCAAAGGTGGAATTATTTAATCATAGACACTCAAATCACTGCTTTTAAGTAGTATTTTCAGGTACTTTATTCACCGCCATCTTCTTCTTCATATCTGCATTTGGCAGTTTGCATCTATAAAGTTCCATTACTGTCATCTGCTGGTTTTATGTATCTACATTGTTTCCCACCGCTCCTTTCGTCCATGATGACCATTTCCCTCTCTCTTATCAGTAGTTTTTTCGACCCTAATGACTCTTCATCATGTTCTTCTGTATTGATTCTATACATACACAGAAACACACACCATTATAATTAGTCACACTGTGATGGTCTGTTGAAGGCAATGAAAGAATGAAAGCTGGCTCCGCCCCCCTGGTCCAAGCTCTGCCACCTGGTGACGTCATCATTCCTACTTATGAACCAATGTCCTTCCTGAGTTCGGCCAATCAACTCGTCGGGACAGCACAGCCCTATTTACATGGTTGATTGACACACAGGACACAGAAAACACACAAATACGACTGCAGTCGTAACAAAGACAGATGAGTGTATACACTACTGCAGATATCACACTTTTTGCTCTCTCGTTGCAAAACAGGCTGTATTGTACAGCATGCAATTTCCAACTATTTAATCAATAATATTCAGACACTTCCAATGTAGTTAATGCAATTCTTTTTTATCAAGTGCAGTGTATCAAAGTGTTCTATGAAGTACATTTGTGCATGCAGTATAATTTACTTATTTGTATAACCTAGTCCATTTGAATAATTTGTCCTTAATGACGCTTATCTTCATTACACAGCCATTTGAATACATAGACAATAAAAAGTATTCATCATCTCCAGGTAGTCCTTGTGGAAGTTTGTGAGACAGAGCCAGAGATGAGTTGTCATCGCAATCGGGAAGGTTTACTTAAAGTTTGCAGAGAATACAATCAGAAATCGGCTGACTGAGACAAAGGCAGTTGGTCTGAGCAGGTGTGACTCCTCTTCAACCCATCGAACGCCAGAGCAAGTTTACTCCGTTGACAGTGATGACTAATTCATGGAAGCCTGACACACGATATTCTATATCAGTTGTTATATGCTTAAAAATATTGCCTTTATTCATAGTCTTCGACTGTTAGACTGAGCTTTTTATTGCGTTTTCAAAAATGTTTAGCGTTAACTTGTTTATTTTAGACAAGCTGGCCCTATTATTGTGGGGTGTTTATCCGCCGCACCTGCAGGTGGCAGCAGTGCGCGTGTCAGCGCTCACTTTAGTAGCGTTCTATTTCCGGATTGGCTTCCAGCTGTGTCGTTGATTCAACTCCTACACGTTGGAAAAGTAGCCGTGTGTGTATGTATCGTCTCTCCTGGAGCTGGTTGCGCGCTTACGAGAGATGCAAAGTGCCGCTGGCCGCGCGGACCAGCCGCGGCCTCTCTTCGGGGGAGCTCTGTCTGCCGTCCTGCCCCGCGGCGCCACCGACGTGAGCGAGCTGAGGGAAATACCAGACAACCAGGAGGTGTTCGCAAACTCTCACACGGACCAGAGTCTGATCGTGGAGCTGGTGGAGTACCAAGGCCAGGTGGCGGACCACGAGGCGGCCAGGTACCACTTCGAGGACATCGCCGCCAGCAACAAAGCACTGGAGCCCGGTTCTTCTGGGGTGAGCAGCGTCGTGGCCCTGCAGAAACCCGACCTGCTGCTGTCGGAGTGCAGCTCCGCATGGACGCTCACTGGGACGCAGTGCGTGTCCAAATTCAACGAGGAGGCGCGGAATACGGTGACGCTCCACATGGGCCTGTTTCGACTGCCACAGTTTTCCACAGACGTCCTGGTCTCTTTCAATGACCCTCAGGACATCAGCCCCAGGAGCAGCAGCGCTTCAGCCACGGGGTCACACGAGCAGCTGTGGACAGTGCAGGACTTCCAGCAGCTCCTGCGGACTCTGAGACTCCACAACCCTGGCTTATTTGGATAAAGACATCATAAAGGAGCCTTGGCACAATGCACCGACCTCTGTGCAGAAAGTTTACTTCATTACGTTTCTGGATTCATTACGTTTGTGTGTGTGGAATTGTAAGGAGAAACATCCATTCATCTTCTGGCCCAAACATGATTACTTAACAAGGTGTTTAAATTGTCATGTCACTGCCTTCATACTCCCCATGTTTTGAAATCTGTCAGACTTTCTGGTCAAAAACATTGAAACTGTTTTTGTCCCATGTATTTAAAATGTTGGTCTGGGGGGGGAAATTCTATCTACAATACAAACTATATGCTACCTGTACCTGCCTGCCTCAGCTGACTTGTCCTGCAGATCACCAAGACGCTTCTGTACCTGCAACTGTACCCTGAGGCACAGTTTCAGAGAAACTGGTCTTATTCTTGGTACGTCTCTATGTGAAGCTTTGTACCGCTGGCAGGCGATAAAACGAATGATGGACGGATTTGAAGCTCTTCATGACCCGCACAAACCTGCTCACTATCCCAACTTTATTCACGGTTCTCAGATCTGAGGATGGCATTACGATCCAGATCACCTTTGATTTACTTTGAATTTAGAGTAATGCCTCTTGGAAGGCAGTAGGGTTAACAAGAGTGGGGACTTTGGCGCTGAGCTTAGAAAGGCCTTTCAGGGAAATATGTGCTAAAACAACAAAAGTCTCCCTTTAACAAGATTCTGTTCTCCAGCACCATAAAAGTGATTCGTTTTGGAAGAGCAACATGGAGGAAACAGTGTACAATCAGTTCGAAGTTTGTCAGGTGCTCATAAGAAAAACGTGTTTCCCCTGTACGATGAAATTCCTTTTCTGTTGTCCATAGAATGCCAGGAGTGTAGGGTTAAAAAATAAAATAAAAATGGCATGTTAAGATAAAAACATAGATTAAAAAAGATCGATGTTCAAATGGCTTTTAAAAAAAAGCAACACAAAGCAGTATGGATATACAAGTAATGGTAAACTTAGGAAAAAATAAAAATTTTACTTCAAATATTAAATGAGTTATTTTGACCTCTGTAATAAAAGCTGGTGTTACACAAATCTCATACGGTTCTACTGAAGAACTGCACGAAATATTTTTCGCGACTCTTGCGTCACTCAGACCTGATGACTATGAACACGTTTTCAGTTTGAAGCTGCACATGGGAGAATATTGACCTCTGGCTTGTGTGTGTCTTCATTATTCTCCTCTCTCATCACTTCTGTAGTTTGTTTTCCTTGCTTCTCCTTATATTGCTCAGTACAGTACTCATGTCTTTATACATTATTTTCTTTTACAGGTAGACCAGTGACCACATTCGGAGTTCTCCATAACATGAACATGTATCCACGCGGATCTTTTCACAGACCACTAGAAATTCACTTAACAGTAACAGTCAGTCGGGCTCATCTCTATATTTCTCACAGCATGGCGGCAAAAACAACACAAGTGACGGCAAAGGTCAGTGCAGAAGGTGAACTGAGAGCTCGGGGAGAACACTCCCACCCAGGAGCAGCTAACTTTTCTATTACACTCATTCTCCAGTGTCCTCAGTGTAACCTGGGTTCTGTCACAAACAAGGGAGAGTGAGAGGCTCAGTCCCAGCAGGAATGCATATTAGGTCAACTGTTTCCATCGTTCAATACAGAGGCCTTGGGGTTGAATGATTTATTAGTCTGACCCTTAAAAAGAACTTGGGGGGGGCAACTTTTTTCAAGAGTGCTCCTTGTGAAAAACAAAATTTATGGAGTGGAAAAGAACCCTTACTAATTGTTGTGTTCATGCTGCACTGCTTTTTAACAGACTTAAAGACTGTATGTCAGCCAGGATGACATTAAAGATGTAAAAAAAAAAAGATGAAACTCATGGGAATTCGGTTGAGCTTTGGTTAACAAAGCCTGGTACCATCTTTCAGATCCGGTGAGATTTACGATGAAGGCGTTTGATTCACCCGTCATGTGAGGAAATGATTTTTCCAACGTTATGAGCTTCATATTTAATTTTTTTTCCAAAGCCTTAAAACAGACTTTCATAAAGTGCTTGCTGGGTGACTGGTGTGGTCTGCAGCCTCAGCAATGTCGTACTTGTCATTCGCACATGTGTATGTGGACCAATAAAGAGAATATCTGTAATTGATGCATTTTTGTTGTTTGTTTTCTCTTTATTATTAGAGGAAAATTCTGTAGAAGCCAAGTTTTAAAAAGAAAATGAAGCCAAAATCTAATTTCCTGTAGTTATTTTCAAAATGGTTAATTATGATCCATGGCAGTTGTATTTTTTTGTAAAACCAAACATTGGATGTCCAAATACTCAGGCTCTGAAGTCTCTCTATTTCCTGTGTCTATCAATCACAATGCAAAACACGGACACGAGCTCTATCAATTAGATGTTTTATTGTATAATCCCCATGGTAACTTTATAGTGTTGCATTTATCTGTCACAGCACTAATTAATACTATCTGCAGAAGAGCACATCTTGATTACACAATGAACCATAAAATCACTCAAGTGCACATGGAGCAAGGTCTGAGTAGTGTTAAGCTGCAAGAAGCGCAAAAAATAAAGAGTTGATTACATGTACAAGGATTCAGAATGAACTGTCGCTTAATAATTTGTGTTAAATTAAACTTAAAACTCGATGTTCATAGAAAAATGTACAATTTGTTTGATAAAAGTACAGTAGAGATGTTATATGGTATATAAACAATATATTTTAAGCAGCATAGTTTTGGGAAAGGTTAAATTACTCACCAAATCTTTTCAAGATAACATCTCTTTATCAAACTCTTTCAGTGATGGGAAATTCTTACATAGAGGATGGATGACGACACATTCAGATGGTGTTGTGGTTTCCAGGTCACAAAGCAAGAGGAGGAAAAAGATGAGGTGACTGCACAGCAATGACTTTGACCTCTAGTGACCCAAAGTCTGGCAGTCATCTTCTGTGTTTTGGTAAGAAAGAAAGAAAGAAAAAAGAAAAGATGGAAAACAACTTGGCTCACTTGTGAAGTGAAAACTGAGGACAAAACAGCTTTCCTGTTTGTTCTCACAACTGGCTTCTTCCTGGCAGATTTCCAAACAACTAAAGGACTGAGCAAACAGTGTGATGCAGTGTTTTTCTGAAAACTATCATTTCAACCAACAGTGAAAAGGAGTCGTCACATTTTACATAATTATATCTTTCTTTTCTCCATTTTCTTTCTCCGAGTGGTGGTATTTGACATTAACTCTGAATAAAGGAGAAAAAAAATGGTATGCTTTCCTTTCTTTAGAAAACATAATTTTTTCCTTGTAAATTTTTTGTTCCAGTACCTGAAATCAGTTTATTGTCATTTTTAATTTGATTAAAACACATTTAAATCTGCAATTTGTCCACTCTCAACCACGGCTTTCAAATACACGATTTACTTTTTGGAATACTTTTACTGTGCATTATGCTGGTGTGTCACATCTTCAGAGCATCAGGGAAGCATTAGTCACAGGTGTGTGCATAGTTCCTGCTCAGAGGCTTCCAGCTCTCCGGGGCCATTTATTACACAAACTCTCCACTTATCATTGTTGTGTTTGTACTAAACACCCCAACACTCCAACACAGGAGACCTTCCTATTCTCTACATATACCATTCTCCCCCCATCCCTTTCTGGACTTCAGCCCAAAAAAATCTGGCAACTGATCTTCACCACAGAGTGGTCTGCTGCTCTCATCAGGACCCTGGAGCTTTTTTTTTTAAAGGGGAAAAAATGGTGCTATCCAACCAAGTGTTTTTCAGTCCTTGGATGTAAAAACTGTAAAGGTTGTCTTATAATAGTACCCTCAAAAGAACAATGAATCCTGACTTCCAGCCATATCTGCTATCTTTTTGTGTCCAACAAAAGCATAAATATTTAAATGATGACAGAGCATGGTAAATTCTGGAGTTTATTAAAGATACAATCAATAAAGAGACATGAAAGAGCGCCTCTTCCACAACAGGTTCCATCTGGATACAAAGTAAATCTATTACCGTCAATGACATATTATTAATAAGGATATGATTTTGGCAAACTGAATGATTGAGATGTGAGAGATAGAGCTGCTGGCTGGTCCAGAAATCTTCAATCGTCCTGCTTCTTTTTTTTGCTGTCTGGTGAGGTGTCATTGTTCTGACAGAAATACTCCGACATGGCAGCGAGAGCCCGGTACCGGTGAGAGATTGTATTCTTCACTTCTTTGGGCAGTTCAGCATAGCTAAAAATAAAGAAAGCAGACAGTAAGTGTAAATGTATGAAACAAAACAAAAAAAAAAACACATCTTGTACTGAATAAGGTCAGAGAGATTCTGTGATTGAATGTATTTGTTTGCTCCTCCAGTGTTGGGCTCTGAGTCCCTCTTGTGGCAGAAACCTGAAATTCTGGCCAGATTTTTCTGCTTACGTTTTGTCATAGCCATCGGGCTGGAAACAGGGATCCCATCCAAAGTCTCGAGGCCCCCTGGGTTCCACAATGCGCCCCTAAAATGCAACAAGGAATGTGTCCTTAAAAAAACAAATTACACAAACACACAAGTAGTGAAAACAGAAGTGCACGGTTACACAGACAGATTCTGACCTCTGTTTGTCCCCTGAAGAGTTGCACAGGTTCACCTTTTCCGGCACAGAAAGCAAAAGTGCAAAGAGCCCATGCGGATTTATCTTCGTAACCAGCTAGGAGTTTATACAAGCCTGAAATACAATTTACAGAGAAGTTCAACTCCAAATCTCCACAGAATTTATAATTTATTTATTTTTTAAATGGCGTTTTGCAAACAAACTTCTTTATCACTTACCTTCTGGCTTGAGTTTATCCAGAAACCATTTGCTACAAAAAAATTAAGTTTGTTTAATAAATATTGTCTTAACGTATTGTTTTATTATTTTATAAAGTAGCTGAATAGGAACACAGGTGATTGTACTTACATGTAAGGCCCTGGTAGCCCACCTAAAGCCTTGAAGCAGAGGCAGGTGTCCTCTACTATGACTGGTCCATCAACCTGAAGAAAAACAAGCCATAAAGCCTTTGTTCATAAACACATCTCATTTAGAGAGATAAGTGCAGCAACAACATACTGTACCTCCCGAGCAGCTTCCTTACACTTCTGTATGGAAATATCGTCAGGCTCTCCCTGATACTCAGGCACTGATTAAAGACAATTGTAAAGGAAAAAAAAATTGTAAATAAAAAATAAAGAACTTTTTTTAATCTGCGTCGTCTCATTGGATACTTACAGTCAATCTTTTTTGACACAAGTTTGTATGGAAACTTGTCTCCCAGGATCTGAATGACCTGATGGATTAACATAAATAAAAACATAGATTAATCCACACGCAAAAAAAATATTCATTACTGCAACATGGATCAGGCTTTTGTAACTAATGGCTCTCGGACTCCACAAGGCAACACAATCCATTATTTGCCTCCTGCAAGCAAATTGACGACGATCAAAACCTTTTTGCTTTCAATCTCTATACCATACCATATCAATTGTTATTACTCAGTAACAACTGTTATGAATGTCAGAAACATATTTACACTTTTAAAAAGTAAAAAAAACATGTAAGTCAATTTAATAAACTCAAAAAGGAAACATATAGTTGATTATTTTATTGAATAAGTAAACATAATTTCCATAGATCCATTAATCGTTCAGCCTCAATGGCTCAATCTTTACACGAGGATGACATTTTGGTGGACATTTGGAAGTAAATGTCAAAATATATTATTTCAAAATGTTGAATGCTGACACTTAAGTAGATAGTTTTCCATTAAAATAATTCACGTTTACAATATGTACACTGCATGTGTCAATATATAATGTTGCGCATGGTAGTCAATGCACACTGGTCTTTAATTGTTAACTGTCAAAATGATTATACTGTTTTAAAACTGAGCTAAAAGGAGCTGTTTAACAGCGTGGATGATTTCAGAGAAAGAGAGACGAGAAGAGCAGAGAAACATAAAAAAGTAAGGAGAGGATTCAACTCGTGCCGATATTTAGCTGGAATAATTTGAGACAATGAACAAGAGTAACAATTAAAACATGCTACAAAGGTTGTAAAAGGCTGATGTGGCAAACTATTCAAAGCTCGAGGAGCTCTTACTTCTTCCAGTTTTTTGGCGTTTCCAGTCACGAAGACCACAGACCTCCCTGCAGGTACCGCCATGTCGAGAACAACCCCGGAGCATTAACAGTGAAGGACCGGCAGTAAGTACATCAGCCAATCAAGTCAACGCTGAGAGCTCCAGCCAATCATATCGTCGTGTATGACCCCGCCCACTTTACATTGCCCAATCAGAGAGCGGTACCAGAGGAAATTTTGTCCGTGTGGAACTGTCAGTCGGACTTGCCATGTGGAAAGGTGCATAGAATTCAGTCCTCCACATTTATAAACGATTTAGTTTAGGCGTGACTTGACACCCCAAGAGACAAGCAATGAGTCTTTTACCTCGCACGGCTGAGGAATTCAGCTCCGCGGAATACTGGGAGAAGTTTTTTAAGAAACGCGGCGAGAAGGCTTTTGAGTGGTATGGAGACTACAACAAACTCTGCGGCGTGTTACACAAGTACATCAAAGTGCAAGATAAGGTAAAGTAAAAAAATGGTTGTCAGTAAAATTGATCTGTAGCTACTGTTAGTTTAACCATACTCCGATATGTTTCATTATACAAAAAAAAAAAATCGATTACTCTTTCATACACTGAGTTTTCTTGTTTTCTGCTGACTTGCAGTACTGAAACATTTAGAGCTGTATGTGTAAAATTGCTATTTATACAAAAATATATATATAATTAGGAATGAGTCAATTTTTGATTTCACTGACTAATATTTGCTCTTTACTGTATATGTCCCTACATGCTACTTGTCCTGACCGTATCATTGTGTTCTTTTGTGCCTCAGATTTCCTATTACACTCATTATTTAAGCACATGTTCAAATTTTGTCCTTCAGGTGTTGGTGGTTGGCTGTGGCAACTCTGAGCTGAGTGAACAACTCTATGATGTCGGTTACAAACATCTCACAAACATTGACATCAGCGAAACAGTGGTGACGCACATGAACCAGCGAAACGCTACGCGCAGACCTGACTTAACCTTCCATCAGGTGGATGCTACGCAAACTCCCTATGAGGATGCCAGCTACCAGGCTACTCTCGACAAAGGCACCTTGGATGCGATGGCATCTGAAGAAGAGGGAGCTCTGGCTAGAAACATGCTAACTGAGGTAACTAACTGATGCCAACTTGTTCCATTAGTTTGCAGATATGTAACCGTAGCCCTATCAGCAGTGTTGGGAATCACAAAATGGAAGTGTAACGCCATACTTTCAGTTGTTATTGTGATGTGACTTATGAAGGTACACCCAGAATGTATTTCATAGTTGTTTTAAAAACAAGCCGAATGTCACAACAGCCCACTTTGCTGTGCACATCAGACTGATCCTGATGCCTCTTTCTATTCTTATCACCTCTGTTTTGTTTTGATTTTTTTTTTTTTTTTTTTTTTTTTTTTCAGGTCGGCCGTGTGCTAAGTGTAGGTGGGAGGTATGTTTGTGTGACATTGGCACAAGAAAGCGTGATCAAGTTGGCAGTGGAGCATTTTGTTGACGTGGGGTTTGCAGTGAGGCTCCACTGCTTGCAAGAAGAAAACGGCACAGAGGAGGACTCCTTTGCTCTCCCAGTTTTTGTCCTTGTCTGCACAAAGTTTCGCCAGCCTATGCCCGCACCCATTCTGGAGATGTGCCTGGGAGAGAATGGAGCCCCTGTTCGTCACACACAGGTGACAACTTTGTTGTCGGCTGTTAGGGAGCATCAGGCTTACTCCGTCCTGAGGAAGAGACTGCGCACAGGAACAGATGCCAGCTCCAACCTCTCGGTCACTCTGTGTCACACCAAGACTGGCCTCGCCAGATACAGTCTGACGGTACAAGACTGTGCGCCAGGTGCCAAAGTTCCAAGACCGAATCAGTTTGCTATATTTATCGGTGAGCTCTTTTGTCATTTTATCATATCTTTTTTCCCCCCCATTGGTGTCATACTTGATTCATTCAGTTCTTGTTTGCCTAACTCTATGACTGCTAACATCTGATTGTTTTTTTGTTTTTTTTTCAGTGCCTCAAGGGAGTGAGACAGCTTGGCTCTATAGCTCAAGTGAGGGGCGAAGGCACCTCGCAGCCAGTGCAAATTTTAGGCGTCTGGTTATTGTTACAATGCACAGGAATCAAGAGTACCCAGACATGGAGGCTGTCCAGTCAGAACTCTCCCCCATGGTGATGGACTTGGCACCCCCCGGCATGTCCGCCAACCATCAGGTCATTTTGATTTAGTACACTTTTCCTTACAACAAATAAATGTTATTTGTCTCCAAAATTGGTGAATTAGTACTTTGACTTGAACTGTCTGACTCTTATTTAGGTGCCATTTTTGTCAGTGGGTGGCGACCTTGGATGGAGAGAGGAGGTCAGCAGGGGTGTGAGTCAGCTGAGTGGGGAGTACTGTGTGGAGAACGTTAAAGGAGAAGATGGTGAACTCTACCGCCGGCTTGTGTTCCTGTCGAACACTGGCCTTGTCCAATCAGAGAGCCGTCTCATCTCGTCGAAAGCCGGTAACTGTTGCGTCTTTTTCTTTCATCCACTTTATTTTGTTGAGGGTCACATTGCTAATCTCACCTCACTATGAGCAAAGACACACAAGGACCTGCAGAGGCAGGAATTCAAATGAGTTGACATGATTGTGTCCCTGCAGCATCAAGTCACAAGAAGAAGAACAAAAAGAAGGCCAAAGCAGCTGCAGCTCCAGTAACATCGTCATCCCCAATGAAGGTGGACAGTGGCTTTCTCTGCTGCACTCACCATGAAGTCATGGTGGCCAGCCTGGCAATGCTTGGCATCGGGACCCCACAGAACAAAGGTTTGTGTGTGAATGGTGAAAGGAAGCAGCTGCTATTTAATCACAACTTGTAATCACATTACATGAACTATGAGACTTGATTTATGACTTGATAGATGTTCCAATATCGGTGCTCCTGGTGGGGCTCGGTGGTGGAGGCTTGCCTCAGTTTCTGCGAGACTTTGTGCCCAACATTACTGTGGAGGTTGTAGAACTTGACCCTGTTGTGTTGGACGTGGCAAAGCAATGGTTTGGGTTCCAGCCAGATGATCGCCTGACTGTCACAGTTGGTGACGGCCTTGAGCGCATCTCCGCACTGGAGAAAGAAGGTCAGTGAAGGAACGGAACCAAGGACAATCAATGTCAGGAGTGCAAGTAATTTTATTAAAATCTGACTGTTTGCTTGCCTTTCTATGTAGGTGGCATTTTATTCGACGCCATCATGTTTGACGTCGACAATAAAGATAGCACGTTGGGAATGAGCTGTCCCCCTGCTGCCTTTGTGGAAACCTCCATGCTGCAAAAAGTTTGGAGCTTATTAAACCCCAGAGGTAAAATAAATTTAAAAAAAAAACACAATCTCCGTATTCCTTTCTGGAAATTTGAATGCCACAAATAGTTATTAAAATGGCTGTTTTCACCCCTATCTTCCACTGCCAGGTGTTTTCATGCTGAACCTCGCGTGTCGAGACTCCACCCTGAGGAACAACGTGCTTGAGCGTGTGAGCGCTGTATTTCCTACTGTCCTTTCACGGAAGATTGAAGAGGAGACCAATGAAGTCCTTCTGTGTGCTCATGAAACGTTGGATGCTGCCCACATACTCCCGACCTTGAATCAAGCTGGAAGAGATCTGCAAAGCTCACTGTGCTCTGACAGAACTGAACCCGACCACAGGCCACATATAGACATTGCAGCAATGTTAAAGGGCCTTAAGGTGGGGTGAGGCTTGTGGGGGACCAGGAGCGTTCATGGGTTTTTAATCATACGTCGAGGCTGTTTAGAAAATTACGGTGAAGCTTTTGAGATATGTAAACAAAGACTTTCAATGCAATGTGTTGAAGGCAGTGCGAAAAAATGTCAGCCTCATCCTGGTGATACTTGACACTGTTTCTCTGGTCCTGGAGCATCTCCTACAGTCGCTTCTATGTCAGCAGAAGTTACGTCCTTGTCGTCGTCGTCACAATATATGCACCGTTGAGATATTTGTGTGTAAACTTGTCACAAACACAGAAAAGCTGATCATGACATCACGTGATGTTGTGATCTTTCACCTTGGGATCTTATGTGACACCATAAGCATAGTGAGTCAGGCACTGATGTCATATGTAAATTGTGTTTTTTTTGGCCTCCGGTTTTTAATTTTTACCATTTTAATGTCAAAACGTACCGCAGACTGCATTTCTGTTGAAAAATGTGAAAGTAAATGTATCATCTTTTTGAAAATAGTTTGCTATACTGTATTGACTTGGAATTTAAACTTACAAAAAGACAGTTGGCACGTAATAATGATTACACTGTTGATTGTGTGTTTATGACCTTTTCAGCTCATTTTTGTTGAAAAATAAGTTGTTTGAAAAAAAAAAGTGCATTTTAAATTGGCAGTTCCCCAAATGGGAAAAGACTTGATTTGTCAGTGTTGATTGATGATTATTACTGTAAGGGTGGTCATTACAGGAGAAGATACACACTTTGTAAGCATAGTCACAAAGCTATTAAAAGGTTCAGTCGGCATTATAAAACATGGTATTCTTAAAGAATGCCGAACAATCAACTTTCGTTTGCATTTATGCGTGTACTTCTATGTATGCAAAAAAGCTGCTATTGGTCATATTGGATTGTTTCGACAATAAACGTGGCTCTCGGTGTTGTATTAGTGTGTTTCTGCCTTGCAGCAGTCACTCCCTCACTGGCTAAGAATGCAACGGTGTTATTTACAGTAGGCGAATCCACACTCTGATTCTGGTTGCAGTGCTTTACAGGACTGCAGAGGAGCCCTACCCACCCTGGACGTGTAGGAGCTTAAATAGCTATCGGGCCAGAGGAGCTAAACACTCTGCCCGTGTCCGATAAGTTTTTTTTTTTTTTTTTATAATTGGCTCTGGAGTTTGTCCATCATCTATGGGCGAGTTAATGGGGTTAGACCAGGTCTCAGACGCGCATGCGCAGAAAACTTTATTCCGTTAGCTGTCAAAGGAAAACTGTTTTCCTCCGATACATGGAGCAGAAGCTGCTCCGCGGCCAGCTCCACGCCTCCGTCCAGGGCCCGAAACGGGCGACGAGCCGCACACGTTTGGAGTTTTTCGCCGTCAAAAATGTCTTCGGCGAGTTGTTTTCGGAGACTTGAGTTCTGCGAGTCCAAGCATGGGCACACTCGTCGTTACCAGACTCACGCGCCGTGCTGAGGGGCTAACGGCGGCTCTGGGTTGGGACCTCCAGCCTTTTGTACCGATCTAAAAGAAGAAGGAAAAAAAACAACAACCCTGTTTTCTGGATTTTTTTTTTTTTTTTAACTGCTTAAAAAAATACAATATCGGAAAAGTTATTTTAGTATGACAGTTAGTCTGTCGACTGCTGGAGACTAGAAGTGGAGGAAAGTTGGGTTCACAGGTCGCTGCTGCTGTTGCGATGGGCAACCTGGGGATGGAGGACCTGATCCCGATGGTCAACCGGCTTCAAGACGCCCTCAGCGGGGTGGGACACACCTGCAGCCTCCATCTGCCCCAGATCGCCGTGGTGGGCGGCCAGAGTGCAGGAAAGAGCTCCGTGCTGGAGAACTTTGTGGGCAGGTAAGTCACACACACACACACACACACACACACCCTCATCAGTCCATGGTACCAATCAGAGGCACGCCACATGGATGGGTGCTGTTTGTTTACATTTGAGTCGTGAAATATTCAGACTATGTTTTGTCAGTCAAGTTTGATTTGTATTATTTATTTATTTTTTGTATTTTTATTTATATTTTTTTCAGCCACAAACTACTCGAGTCTTACTGTAGCTGTGACACTTTTGTGCTGTAAGGGCAAGTGTGGGTCACAGTAATGACTGAATCACGCATTAAGTTGAGCTGAAGTTACATAGATTGAAATAAAATTATACCCCCCAAAAAAAGCTTCTGGTCTTGCACTCTCTTCAGAACTTGTGTTTGGGGAGAACAGAGTGATACTCACTCCACAGATGTTTTCATTTATGACAAAAGTGATGAGCAACAACTCAGTACTTGGAACAATATTATTTCCATATTAGTAATCAGTTACTATTGCTTTGCTGCCAAAGGAGGTGTGGCAGTTTACTTAATAACACCAATCACAATACTCCTATGACATACAGTTCCAGATTTAAGCACTAAAATCCAACACAACTTGTGTGTCTAATTTAATATGTTAAGACATTTTAATTATGTGCCGTGTACATGTGTTGTAAGCCCATTGGGACTATTCAATGTCTAATTCTTGTTGCTGTATCAATCTTAATGAAGGTCAATGTGTTTCTATGTCATAGCCTCCAGTTCAAGCATTACGGCTATATTTGCTTCTCTGTAAGTGTCGGGTGCCAAACGTGGCAGTGCCTGTTTGACAGGAGTTAGTCGGTACAGCAGCTTATCTCAACTGTCTTCGTGGGTGTCGGTGACGGCGCTGTAAAGGCTCCTGGAACATAATAGCAACAAGTCAGCACTTCCAACAACTCTGTATCGAACAGAGCCTTGTTTCGTCACGCCCTTTTTTGACCTTTAGCAAAGTCTCAAGGTCCTAAAAATAATTTCGCTCACCAATGAATAAAACTCTTGTTTCAGAAAAGTCTAGGGGCGAGTTGGACGGTTTAGTGTGTGACAGGGAGACTAAGTACTTCCATCCTGTCTGAAAGGAATGCTGGTGAGTAAGTCGGTAATTCCCAAGCTTCCTGAAATCACTGATGAGACAGTGGGGCTCCTTAAAGACACCTACAGGCTTTGTCCATGTCGGTATGTAATCTCGGCCATTATCTGTGGCATTGCCAGCTGGTTGGCGAAGCTTTCTTTCCCGAAGGATTGTGGGTATTTGATCATGTACCTCAGTTATTTTTCTCAGGCCTAACTACGCTATGACACCCTTTTTGGGGGAGCATTGTGGGACAGGATGTAATAAAACAAACTTCCTGTATGTGCCTTTAATAGGAAGGAGGAGGTCCATGTTTTATCCAGTGCACTTCTTTCTTTGTAAAACGAAGCCTTTGGGTTTTAGCTTCCATGCATCACAGTTCAAACTAATTTCATGCCCTCTTGTTTGAAATGTTGACAATTCATGTCGATGATATGCTCACTAATTGAATAACATTGTGTAAGATTGCCTTTCGCAGAAAACTTTAAGGCTTCTCCTTAACAGCACGTCATATAGTTGGGTTTTAGTTTCATGTATGGAAATAATGAAAACGTTATGTCATCAAACCATTGTTCCATTTTAAGTCGTAAGTCAAGATCTATAGCACTCGCAGTCTCCATTTGGGCCTATGTGAGTGTATAAACGTCTCCATCTCAGCCTTTTTCCCCTCTCCTAACAGAGACTTTCTTCCCCGGGGATCAGGAATCGTAACTCGCAGACCTTTAATCCTTCAGCTGATAAATGCTACCACAGGTAAAAAAAAGCCCCTTTGGCCTCATGTCTTTCAGCAGTGTGGGATCCAAACTGCCACCAGGTGGCAGTAGTACATGTTTTTACGACGGCTGCTTGATTGGCGTGGCAATGTGGGTGTAGTCATAGGGTGTAGTCGTCTATTGGATTTCAGAAGATGTGTCTTGCGTGTTTTTGCATTGCTTGTTTTTGCTGGGTAAAAAAAATACAGCAGAGTATTTGCATGATTCCAATAATAGTCTGGAATGGCTCTTGCTTTCGCTAATGGAGAACAATAAAATAAAGCAACACTGCACTTCCTTCCTGTCAAGAGATTAGTGTAATTGTTTTTGAAATCTGAGTACAAATAGTTGTATAAAAATGTTGGAACAGTAAGACTGTTTCAATTGTTGTACTCTGATAAAATATAAAAGGTACAGCCTCTGAAAGTGTTTTTTTTTTTTATTTCTGACGACATGACTACTTATTTTCACGTTTTCCAAATTATACCATTATAAATCTTGAACTGTTCAGCTGAACGTTTTTCTGTGTTTGTTCTCAGAGTACGGTGAATTTCTTCATTGTAAGGGAGAGAAGTTCACTGATTTTGATGAGATTTGCCGAGAAATTGAGGCAGAGACAAACAGACTTACGGGATCTAATAAAGCCATCTCTCCTGTCCCAATCCACCTTCGGATTTACTCTCCACACGGTAACAGTGTGTGTGTGTGTGTGTGTGTGTGTGTGTGTGTGTGTGTGTGTGTGTGTGTGTGTGTGTGTGTGTGTGTGTGTGTGTGTGTGTGTGTGTGTGTGTGTGTGTGTGTGTGTGTGTGTGTGTGTGTGTGTGTGTGTGTGTGTGTGTGTGTGTCCCAGAGGGCATCTCATTGCATATACTCTCTACTTTTCTGACAGTGCTGTGACCTGTATCATTGCTCTTGTTTCCATTTTCTTGGTTTTACAGTGTTGAATCTGACGATGGTGGACCTGCCTGGCATCACCAAAGTGCCTGTGGGCGATCAGCCAGCAGACATCGAGTATCAGATACGAGACATGATCATGCAGTACATCTGCAAAGAAAACTGTCTCATCTTGGCTGTTACTCCTGCCAACATGGACCTGGCCAACTCTGATGCCCTCAAATTAGCCAAAGACGTCGATCCGCAAGGTAAACTGTATCTATGGTAGCAAATATTAGCTCGTGTGACTGTCGCACTGCACCCTCATGTCTGAAACATGACTTCTGTCTTCCCGTTAGGTCAGCGTACAATTGGAGTCATCACAAAGCTGGACCTGATGGATGAAGGAACCGATGCCAAGAACATATTGGAGAACAGGTTGCTTCCCCTCCGCAGAGGTGTGTTGCTTAAGTGTGTGTGTGTCTATGCACTTGATGTTTGTTCAAGTAAATGGGGGCAACAGTTAAAGAGCAGGGAATTTGGTCGTTGATGGCCTAAGTTTGTGTAGCAGTTAGAAGAGTGGAGCTCTAAATATCGAATGAATTTGTGTTTTCGGTGGTTTCTGTGAAAGGAGGTTTTCAAAAGAAAGAAAAAAAGACAAAAAAAGTGAGCGACTGCCGAACAATATCCATGAACAAGGCATCCAAGATGGCCAGACTGAGTAAAGCACTACCAGGTGCTGTATCCATCACGCTTCCTCAACATTTCAAATGCGCTCACCATGGAAGCCCACGAGCAGCACAGAGCTCAAGTAATAAATGTATAAAGTCTATTAGACGTCTATCACCGCCCAAAGTACGGCGTTGAGCCCAGTCTACAAAACTTGCCCTGCTACTCCCAAACACACACGTTTCCTGCTTCTATGATACAGTCATAATGGAACAAATGTGTGGTCCGGGAAGAGTTCCCAAGGACACGTCAGAAACGTCAAGCTAAATTTGTCTCACAGCAAAAGGCCTTGATTGTTCTTTTTTCTTTTCCCCCTCCCCTGCATATTGTCTGTCTTGCAGTGATCCTGTGCTCCTCATTTCCGTTTTCATCTCTTCATTCACAGGCTATATAGGGGTGGTGAACCGAAGTCAGAAGGACATTGATGGGAAGAAGGACATTCAGGCAGCTCTGGAGGCAGAGAAGAATTTTTTCCTGTCCCATCCGGCCTACAAACACATGGCTGAGCGCATGGGAACCCCGTATTTACAGAGAACACTTAACCAGGTTCATAATGAATTCCTGCACAGGTGGCAATGTAAAGACCAGATATATAAGCGTTGTCACTGACCGAATGTTGAATGTCTCCAGCATCTTACCAATCACATCCGGGACACATTGCCAGCCTTCCGCGGTCATCTGCAGAGTCAGCTTCTGGCTCTGAAAAAAGAAGCTGAGGAGTACAGAGACGACAGTCCCGATGATCCCTCACGCAAGACCAAGGCTTTGCTAAAGTCAGAGCATCGCTCTTTGTGCATGCATAGTTTCAGATGGAATATGTGTGTGCGTTAATCCTGACCCGTGCGTTTCTATCTTCAAGGTCAGTTCAGTGCTTGGCCGCTGACTTTGAGAAGCTCATTGAGGGTTCTGGTGACAAAGTGGACACCGGTCATCTCTCAGGTGGCGCCAGGATCAATCGAATCTTTCACGAGCGATTCCCCTACGACCTGTTGAAGGTGTGCACGTGTTGCTTTGTGTGGTTTTTTTTTTCTCTTGCGAGACTATGGATTTTGTACATCAACTAGCTCAACTCAGGCTTGTGATGATATACTTTGCATTTCTCAAGATTAAAACAGATGAAAGGAAACTGCGCCAGGAAATCAACTATGCCATCAGAAACATCCACGGTATCAGGTGCAGTTCAGTTTTCTGATTTTAAATAGCTATCATTTACACTCCTCTCTTTCTAATTCTTCTATGATAACATCACATTTTTTTACCCTACAGGACAGGTCTTTTCACTCCTGACATGGCATTTGAAGCTATAGTGAAGAAACTGGTGTCACAACTGAAAGGGCCATGTATTAAATTTATTGACATGGTCAGTGATGAACTAACCACCACTGTGTACCAGTGCATTGAAAAGGTATGAATATGGTTGATCACATGCTCAATTTGTTGCACAATTTACCTTGTAAGAACTGATTTTCTATCCCGTTTTTCACCTGTAGCTTAACTCCTTTCCCAAACTACGAAATGAGACAGAGAGAATTGTAACCGGTGAAATTCGGGAACTGAAGACTAAATGCAGAGACCAGGTTTTTCACATACATTTACAAATTGCATATTTGCTTTTAATATCTGGATATACCACTGCCAATCCACTACTGATTTAAAAAAAATAATAATAATTGCTCTGTTCTGTTCAGGTCTTGCTGCTTATTGACATACAGCTTGCCTACATAAATACCAACCATGAAGACTTTGTTGGTTTCACAACGTAAGTAATGTTAATTGTTGATCATTGCAAAATTGAGTACAGTTTGGAAAATTCAAACAAGTTACACTGTTCTCTGTTTGTCTCTCAGTGCCCAGCAGGTGCACAATCACAACAATAAGACTGTTGCAGCAGGGATGGCAGGAAACCAGGTGATGCATTTATAATAATTCTATATTATTTATAAACAGAGAGGTCTGCTGCATTTTTGTAAAATTCAATGGTTTTTAAGAATTTTATTGCATATGAACTCTTGTTCACTTTGCTCAGCCAGTTTATTTTATTCTTCTGCTTTTGCAAGAGCAAACGCAAATAAGACTGGACCCATATCTCGCAGCTCTCATTTCTTTCTACTTGTTGGTTTAAAAAAAAAAAAAGATTCTTAAAATTAAAACAGTGGTTGAAAAAAGCAGATTTATTATCAACCCGACATATGCACTTGTTTATGTTATGTTATGTAAGTTATATTGTGTGCAGGTTTGAAATCAAATTATTTACTACTACTTACTTAAAGAGTAATGGTAAAAAAAACAAACATACATACATACATTTATGTTCACGTCGTGTGTAAGACATTAACTAGAATTAATCCACAATCATAAATGTTGAGTAATTCAAATGTCGTAATGTTCCCATAGTTGATTGTAGGTTTTCAAAGAAGTCAGGCCAACCATGTAAAATATTATGATTCATATGCAGCACAATAGTTATGTGTCATATTTGCAAGTGGGGATCATTTGTTGAAAGCAATTTAACAGCCTGAATTAATGACTGTCAGGTTGAACAAAAGTACACTGGAACTACAGCTTTAATTAAAGGAAATGAACATGAGCTTTTGACGTCATCTCTTCATGTTGCCTTGATAACGGTTAACTGTTCACACATGGACATTAATTTCCACCCCCCCAAAACCATGCCATCTTAATATTATCACTTCATCCTTTGTTTCTCTGCAGGGTGTGGCCCTTCGTTCAAGTCTAATAGTAGGAGACCATTCTCTTTAAGTGTTCTCACTCACTTCTGCCACTGCTGGGCATTTCTGTATATTGGAGTCGGTCTTCAGTGTTTTGGGTTGCCATACTGACAGTGACTCCGGCAATATGGTTTATTTTCAAGCTTTCACAATTCTATTTCATGTCATCTACATCTGATAATGTCACTATTTTACTGTTTTCTTCTTCATTGTACTCTTTCTGTCCTCAACTTATAACTCTTATCTTTCTCAGTTTTATTGTTCCAAAAAGATTTACTAACACATTTTTTGTTGTCGGGATGTTTATGTGGCATCTTTGTATTGTGCCTTATTTTTTTTTGTCGTTTTGTATTTGTCATTACACACTTTTTTTTCCTCTCCAGTGAACTTGGCAATTACAGTGATTACAGTGTCCACTGTACCTGACTTTTATTGCTTTTTTTCTTTAGCATGTTCCGTTCTCCTGTTATGACCCGCCCTGCCAATCTTCCTCTACGTTATACCTTCTCATACATCTACCCTCTGGATGTACTTTTATTTGCACCTGTCTTGTCAGTGTTGCCATCTGAGATCCTTTTCTTGACTGTTGTGCAGGTCATACGCAAGGGTTGGCTGACCATCAACAACATGGGCATCATGAAAGGTGGAGCCAGAGAATACTGGTTCATCCTGTCCGCCGAAAATCTGTCCTGGTTCAAGGATGATGGGGTGAGGCCTTTGACGTTAATGAGCCATTAAGCTCGGTTTTTTTTTGTGCTTTATTATTGAAACAGATTTGACTTGAACATATCAGGATAGACAAGTATCAATAACATAGCATTTTGCTTTATTCAACAAATGTTTTTTTTCAATGCATCTCAGCTCGAGTAAGCAAATTAATCAGTGCACTCGGAGAATTCAGCACGGGGGAAATCCTTCATTTGCTGATATATTATCACAGCATCGATAAACCCCCAGCCGATTTATTGAAGTGGGTGGCAGAGCTGTCCTTGCTGTCCTCTGCTCTGATGTCAGTGGGGCTGCCATCTGTCTGCCTGTCTGTGCCTGCTGTACAGGAGCAGAAGGTCTGCACAGCAAGTGTAGACAGGCAGACACACCACAACAGTCTCATCCTTCCACAGCTGATGTCATGGGAAAAGGGAAGTACTAGAGCGTGGTGGGAGATCAGAGGAGGAAACACAATCCAAAATGTGTGTATGGATACAAACAATACCAAGCATCAAAACACTCACATCTGAATGAAAACTCTATCGATGGATGGTTGACATGTGAGGCTATGATGTTGTGTTTGACTGACCGTTCAGTTATTGGTGCAAACAGTTTGGAGAATGTTTTTTTGTTCTTTCAAAATAAGTTGTTGTTTTCAGTTGTATGTACAGCTAAATGGCTGTACTACTGTATAACTTTTCTCCATCCAGCGAACTGTGGATTTTCTCTCCTGCCACCTGGACCTGCAACTGAACCCCAATGCATGTTTCCTTCATGCATTCCCTCGACACCCCCCCCCCCCCCCCCCCCCCCCTCCCCATTCCCCATTCCTCCTGCTCTCCCCTCACTCTTCCCCCTTACTCCCCCTTTTCTTCCTCTTCTGGGAGTTTAGGCATTTGGAGCGGCTCACTCTGACACAGCTGGAGCTGCCCCAAGCCAAACACACACACACACACACACACACACACACACACACACACACACACACACACACACACACACACACACACACTTGTATATACAGTATACAGTACACATGCAGACTCTGATGTAAATAAAGTTGGCTGCAAACAGTGGGGAAAATATACACCCTCAAACAGACACATGGTCACTTCTCAGATAAACACTGGATCACTTGAACACAGTGTTCCAGACACAGCCCCAGGCATGCACATTGTGCACACACAGTCGAAGGTTTCCTCTTGGTATCGTTCCCTTTTCCAAGCCTTTACGAATCACCTCATTCAGACGCACACAGACCTCACACATCTGCAAGAAATCACTGGAAACCAAGAATGCGAATATCTGTCCACCACATCAGATGAGCAAATGTTAGCTGTTTGCAAATCATACTGACACATTCATTCCTCGCCGCACGATTTCAAAACGTATATTACTAGTCACGTCCAATCGAGTCCGTTTTTAATTTTTGCACCGCTTCTTTTTACTGCGTAAGATTTATCAGCTGTTTGTGGATTAGGGAGGCTTGAGTGCAGAGTCAGTCACCCACGATATCACTGGAGATCATATCTACTGCCTTTTCAAATGTGCACACACACACACACACACACACACACACACACACACACACACACACACACACACACACACACACACACACACACACACACACACACACACACACACACACACACACACACAAGCCAAAGATCTGCTTCTTCTCAATTGAAGTTCCCGCTCTCATATCTCCCGCCCACACTACCTCCACATACATTTCTTTTTTCTTTGACTCCCCCCCTCCTTTTTTTTTTGTCCTTCATTTGCCTCTCTTGCTTTATGCTCCTTTTTGTCACCCTCTCTCTGTCTGTTTTGCCCTCTTTTTTTTCTTTCTCCCCTTTTCTGCGGTTGGCAGTCTCCTTGGGACTTTACACATTCCTGACTTGAAAATCTGAAGCTTTGTCCAAACACCGTCTTCCAAGATCTGCCCCAGAGAAATCCCAAATGGCCGTTTATATGCTTCAGACCTCCCCTTTTCTACTCCCCCCTTTCTCCTTAACTCCTCCAGACTCCCTCTCAAATATTTCTCCCCCCCACCCCCCCCACCTCATCCACAAAAAAACATCCCTTTCATATTCCCTCCACCATCCTTGTGCCCATTACTTCCACAAACAATTTGTTAACCCCTTTGACACTGCGCCTCGCATCTTTCTTTTTTTTTTCTGTACTTGACAGCGTTTGTACCCTGCGCTCACCTCACGCTGAGAGAACAGCATACTAGTTCAGAGTTTAATGTCCACAGCACACTGAGCAGACATACATTCCTACACCCCCTGATTGCCAGGGCTCCACCAGGCACTCTGAAGAAAAACAGATGGCCTATATGCTTAATCCACATGCACTCCACTGTGTATATGGGTGTGAGGCCTTTTCTGGCTTGCAAATCCATTAGTCTCAAAGTTGTGGAGACATAGCTTCAGACACCACAGCTCTGATGCGTGATATTTCTCGACAACTCCAATACTGCGGGGAGTATACACACATATGATGTATCTGCATGCACATACAATGCAATACGCACAGTGTCTGTGGAAACAAGCAGAAAACATGCAGAAAGTGAGAAAACTTAGTTTGTTAGCCACTGTGGGAAACATTTCTACTGGTCAGTTTGCCTGCGATGCACGAGCGTTAGCTGATTAGCTCATTTGTAGATTTGAAAGTTTATAGCTTTGAAAATCAGTAAAACCGTAGCAAGCTGTTTGTTTTCTTGCTCGTATGTCGCCCTTATTCTCCATATTCCACTTATTACTAAGAATTTCATTCAAGCTGACATATGCTGCAGTTTGGATGAGTTGTTGCGTGACGTAGGAACGAGTTGACCACAGTGTTTGACGAAATTAAAGCCGTTGATCGCATGTGCACAATTTAAGGAATCATCACAAACGCAAGCAAGAAACATAGGAGAATGCCGGTCCCTATTTTTGCCCTGGAGTCGAGTACATTCAAGTTTTCAGGTTGTCCTGAGTCTGTGGTGATGACGCTATTGTAGGTCGCTGTTGCACTTCCTTGCACAGTCTAACCAATGTGCAGACTACTGTACACCAGTAAGATCCTGAACAGGTAGTCTGAACACTGGGATGACGGAGCAGGAGTCCTTTTTTTTTCTTTTTTTTATCTTCTTGTCGCTTCTTTCCGGCCTCTCCTCTTACATCTCTGGTCGTTTGCATGTCGTCCTCCCTTTTGGCGGAGAGAAGTCGGCAAAAGTGTTCCTTTTGTTATTCTCCTCTTTCTTATCCGGCCTCAATGCTGAGTCGAGCAAGAAGTCGACGCACATACACACACACACACCAGACTACCACTCCTCTGCATGTCCCGTCTTCGTAGATGTCGGTGCATGGCGAGTCGGCTGTCCTCAGAGCTGTGTCCCGGCGTAGTATCCAGTCTTGACGTGGCACTTTCACTCATTCAGCTACGGATCTGCCTGTATACTCAAGGAAGGCATAGGGAAATAAGGGGAGTGAGAGAAGGAAAGCGAGTTAGGGAGGAACTTAGTAGCCATATATGGGTTGATGGGACCCATGGGGAATCAAAGTCTGGAGTGGCCTGCAGTTTCTCCCCAGTTTCTTCTGCATGCTTCTTTGCAGCGCTCAATGTTCTGCAATGTTTCCTCATCTGGTATTGCGAAATATATCTCCATCTATCCCTCCGTCCCTTCTCCCTTGTCTTACTCTCTTTCTCATCTCTACTTTCTATTTCTACCCCATCAGCGCACCCTATACTCGCTCCAGTCTCCGCCCCGTGTGTCTAAAGCGATCCCAGATGTTGCTGTACAAGCGCCAATCGCATTCTGTCATTTTTTTTTTCAGCCTCTGTTACAGGAAGTGGGCCCCTTTGGAAAAAAGGAAAGGGGAGTTAAGGAAGAGAGTCGTAGGGTTCAGGGGTGCAATGAGAGAGGGAAGACCAAATTGTACTACTGACATAGTGCCATCCAGTATCACAAATGTGCCTGTGTTTAATTCCAAGTGTCTATGTACGTACATGGGTGAATCTATGCACGCAGGGAGAATTCACGGCTTTTATAGGACCATATTTGCTGATCTGAAATTTTTTTAGTACTCTTCTGTGGCGTTTTATTTATTTTTCAGCTGTATACTTCACTTTACCAAATTGCTGCCAGTTCTTCTGACCAGCCATTCTCGAAGGCCAGTTCTTCTCAAGCCATACGTCTTCTCATCTATGGAGGAGAGATTGAGGGGGAAGGGCTTTGTTTTAGGAGAAATGTTGTGTTAGTACTTGAGTCTGAGTAATGACTTTCACATGTGGGCCCGGCCTTTCTCCTTCTTTTTTCATGTACTCCTCTGGTTCCCTCCCTCCTTGCTTCGGTCCTCCATACACTGCCTCCTTACTGTCTGGTTCTCCTCACTCGAGATGCCTCTGTCTACCAAATGTTCTCTGTCATTCATAAGCCAAGTCGTTGATGACAGTCTTTAGACTAATGGCAAATCCCCCCCACCCCCCTGTCTTTCTCTTCTTTCTCCAGTGGGTTTCTTACCACTAGTTTGGAGGTTGTTAATGTAAGTCAGCCCTGACTGTCAGACACATCATCGTATATGAACTACGATGCTCTTCTAGCGCAGTGTTTCACATTACCTACTCATATTGCATTCTCACGCTTTTCTCTAGGCCGTGGTTAATATTTGAAGCACAACCTAGAGAATAGTTACTGACACAACTGTGTTCACTCGTGCCCCAAACTTTAACATCCTCATTCTTGCTATTGACACCGATGCCACTTTTTCCATCCATCTTCTATCCCGCCTAAATTCTGTGAAGGGTCGCCGAGCGCTGGAGCCAATCCCAGCTTACTATGTGTGAGGGCAGGATACACACTAGACAGGTCACCAGTCCATCGTAGAACACACACATGGAGATGGGACAACCACACACATTCACACATAGGGGCAATTTAGCATCTTCACTTTAACCTCACATCTGTGTTTTGGGACTGTGGGAGGAAACCGGAGTTAACTGGAGGAAACACACACACATGCACACACACACACAGGGAGAACATGCAAACTCCACAAAGAACCCAGACTGGTATTTAAACTCGGACCTTCTCTCAGTGAGGCGAGAGCTCTAATCACTGCGCCACCGTGCGGCCCTGCCACTTTCTTCTCATATTATACTTCAACTCTGTCTGCTACAGTTAGATTTTTATCTTTTATTTTTTTCCATTTTCTTCAGGAAAAGGAGAAGAAGTACATGCTTCCCCTGGACAACATAAAGCTGAGGGATGTGGAGAGGGGCTTCATGTCGAGCAAATTTGTTTTTGCTCTCTTCAACACAGAGTTAAGGTTTGTGTACGCGGATTTGTGTTTGCATGACAGAAGACATGTGTTTTTCGCGTGTTTGAGTCAGAAAGGGAGTGCTCTCTTTGTCACCTGCTTGCTTGAACGTTTGGCGATCTTTGAAAGAGGGTGGACATAGTGGAGCAGGAAAGGGAGGAGATCTCTGGGCCGTGGTTTGCCCTTCCACTGACCTCTTCATCTCAACTTCGCCACCGGAACCAAAATGATATCCACTGGGCGCTGGAGCGGTTGTAGTTTTTCTGCATCCAAGTGTTGTGTATGCCAGGCTGTTGAGAGCAGGGCCGGACTGGAGTTTTCTGGGTTTACGTGTGCGAAACAGACTGAGAAAGATTAAGAGACGATCAGAGCGCCAGAGTGCGTGTTTTTTAGCTGGAGCAGACACAATCCCTGGCTGATTGTACCAGAGCATGTGGACTTTGTTTATAATTCTGTGCTACGCTGCATTCAGACACACAAACCGAATTTGAGAGGCCATGTGTGGGTTGAAACGTGTGTGTGTGTGTGTGTGTGCCGTTGCAAAGAGTGTGTGTGTACAGACCACAGCATACCGACGGCAGGCTCATTAAGCAGCTAATCAAAGCCAGAGAGCTTGGATCGGGAGATGAGGCTGCTCTTGTTTGGAAAGAATTGCTCGCCTCACCACAAAAAGGAGGGAGAGAGAAGAATTGGAAGGGGCTGAGAAAGAAAGCGGGAGAGAGAGAGCATCGGAGCCATCGGCCAGGAATGTGTCAAAGTCTGTCCTGTGTGCCCCCACCCCAACCCCCCCCCCCCCCTTTTCCTGCACCCTTACTCACTCTGTTACTGTTTCTATACGTGCGTGTGTGTGTTTGGAAGCAGACTTTGTCCCTGTGTGACAGTAATTGAAAACTTGAGGAAACTATTTAAATCATAAGCAGTCGGGGTTCTGCAGGAATTCCTCAAGATGAGTGAAAAAAAAACTCCCACTGGCCATAGGATACCTCCGGACGAAATAACACACACACGCACACACACACTGTTGATGTAAGTGATAAAGCAGCTTAGAGAACCATTTTAATCTGCACTCACTCGTGTACACAAACGTTGGTGTCCTGATCTTAGCGTAATAGCACTTCAGTATTGTCATTGTTGGCTGAGGTCCCTCTCTGTTAGCAACCACACCCACCCTGACTTATTAGCCTCACCCACCCGAGCCCAGTCTCACAAGCGCACAAAGTAAAGATCCATTTCACGATTCTTCTATATGTCTATTTTATTCCATTTCGGTCAGCTCTCTCTCTCTCTCTCTCTCATCTCCATTCATTCTCTCATCCTCACTGACACACACACAGAGCTTTCACATGTTTTAGGTTAATTACTTTGTGTTCTGAATGTGAGAACGGAACAACAAAAGAAGGAAAGAAACAACTGAGTGATTAAGGATAAATGTTTAACAGATGGGGCACAGCCTGCTCCAGATCTTCTGCTTGTTTCTCATTTTGCTGCCATTTTTGCCAGAGCATAGAGTAGGTTTGAGGGGCAGAGGAGTGATGAGAGAGTTATAGGTTTTGGTTGGAATCTTTGACACTGAGAAAACATGACAGTGATAAAGTGGAAAGTTGAAGGGAGGGACACTAACTCGGGGCACTGAATCTAAAAGCAATGGATCGTGTTTTATGTTGTATGTGGATTTGTCTCGCTGTGGGTAAAACCTATTTGTTGTCGCACTCGGTTGCAACAGTATATTACTTTACTTAATGTTACATGGAGAGTGAAATCCATCTGAACCACCAAAAGCTGAAACCTAAATTCTTCTGTTTTCCCAATAATGAGGCATTTGAAATAAAGAAACTGACAAAAGTCAACCCAGAAACCAATTTAAAAAGTATACATGCATACATACAATACGTCCTGTCTGAAAGTTAGCACAATTCCACACATGTTAGTATTTTTTTTTTCTATATTTGGATCATCAAATGTCTTTCTCTTTAAATGATCGCATAAATAAATCACATGAATTTTTCTCATCACTTATATGACTCAAAGAACTATATAATATCAAAATGAAGCATCTATATTGTCATCACAACTCAAAATAAATGAAATGGAAATTAGAGGTTTCAGATTAGAAATGAAGGAACTTTTCTTATCTAAACCTCTAACATTTAAGCCGTGCTGTTTCATTTGCTCTTGAATTATGTCTTGTCTGCTGGCACGAATGAACCGATTGAGATACTCAGGAGTAATTTTACATTTGTCTTGTTATGGGTTCTGAAAAAAAATAAATTATAAATCACATTTGACCGAGAAAAAAATTAATTGCTCATGGTATAGAGTTCAGCCCTTTGTGCAGGCGAGACTCAAGTTTGTATATAGAAGATGTATACAGAAGATATACAGCGCAGACAGAAGATATGCGGGTCAGAACCATTTTCCTGTTATGTCATTGACAAAGACACTTTACGAAATAGATTGCTGGAGATCTGGGGGTCTGATATTTATTCTCACACTTATGTCACCGTGGCTCCGATATTTTTTAAGAGGTTACAAGTTGAATCACTAAAACTACTCACAAACTCAATACGCTAAAGGAGGAAGCACACGTTACATATGTCGCGGTCTTATACAAATTGAATAATGGGCTTTAGAAGCCCTTAAAGACATTGGTAGAAGAAGAGACATGCGGAGCATAAGTACAAAGTATGTGGATTCAATACTTTTTTCCCTTTGGATATACATGAAATAAACGTTTTGTGTTCAGCTAAATGCTTCTTTTGATTGACGCACACTTTAGACAGGATCTGATTGGTGCACAAAGAGGGTCTAGAGCTGGTAGGTCTGCTACAAAGGTATGACCTAAACACTGAAATATTTCCTGTGATCCTGGCCACAGCTTTTTTTTTTTATCCTAATTTGGGAGTGATAATCTCAAAATTGCTAAAATTCTGCTTTTATTTTGTACAGTAGGATCATCCAGCATTCCTACAAGTGAACAATCTTCCATTGATTGTTTTTTTTAATGAACTGTGTGTTATTAGCTCTATGTATTTGTTGCAGTATGTAAGGAAACAAAGTGGAAATCACCCCAGAGTGTTGATTTGTATAAAAAAAAATTTTTTGTGTATTTTGTGGAGACATCTGACAGCAATGTACTAAATTGCAGGAACGTGTATAAAGACTACAAGTGCCTCGAGTTGGCCTGTGACTCTCAGGAGGAGTTGGACAGCTGGAAGGCGTCTCTGCTTCGGGCCGGCATCTACCCCGAGAGAGTCTCCGTGAGTACCGTGACCCCCAATTCAACCTAATTAAACCCAACCCTGACCTTAGCTGTGGGCAGCAGCACCTGCACTTCACCTCTTTGTGTGTGTCTGTACACCCAACACCTTCTCTTACCATGTAGCCTGGCTGTAACCCCGTACCCCTCTCTCTCCATGTTCCCCCTTTTCTCCCCCTGCCAGAGCGAAAAGAGAAGTCTCCCACCCCTTCCATCCCGCTCTGTCGTTGGCTCTTTAGCACAGCATTCTTGTTCCATGATGTCACTTTTGTGTGTGTGTGTGCGTGTGTGTGTGTGTGCATGTGCGTGTGTGTGTGTGTGTTCCAGTCTGTTTCTAATCAGCAGTTCCTCGTCCCTTACCCACTCCCCCCGTTCTTTCTTCTGCCCTCTTCTTTCTGCGAACCTCCCTTCTTTGTGTTCCCTCTGTTCTGCTCTCCCCTTCTCATCCTATCAAGTGTGCTACTTTTACTCCCGAGCAAAGACGAGATGACACGATACGGCAATCACACTTGAGACGGATCCATATCGCTTCACGTGTGCAATTGCAGCAGTCCTTGTCCGACATGACGCTTTGCCTTATGTGTCCCTGACTTAAAAAATGCGAGGACTGCATACTGTAAGCCATATTTATGTCCCACGTTGTTTCTATCGTCTCTCAGGTGGACGAGCAGGGAAATGGATCCTGTGAAAACTTTACAGATCCGCAGCTTGAGCGTCAAGTGGAGACCATTCGTAACCTGGTTGACTCCTACATGAGCATCATCTATAAGACTGTCCGGGACCTCATGCCAAAGACTATTATGCACCTTATGATCAACAGTGTAAGATACCCAGACAACACTGTTTCGCCATGTTCCCTCTTTTTTTGTTTTTCTCCACATTTTTGTCTCCGAGCCGCTAAAAGCTCCCTCATGGTGCGTTAAAATCTTGCCTCTGTTCCCCAAGCATCTTTGTTTGTCTCGCAGCTTTTGATGTTCGTTTTAGATTGCTTTGTAAATATTTGCATTCACATTATTTCGTCACACTTCTGTTGAATGGAAAAAAAAGAAAAAAAAGAAAAAAGGATAAACTTTTGGGGGGAAAAAACTTTTCAGACTTAAATCGAAGTAAAAACATCACTTTACGAGGTCGACAGCTGAGTTTGTCACGGCAGTCCCTAATTCCTTTCTGTAGGTGAAGGAGTTCATTAGCTCCGAGCTCCTGGCCCAGCTCTACGCTCTGGGAGAATGCTCCACGCTGATGGATGAGTCACCGGAGCAGCAGCAGCGCCGCGTGGAAGTTCTCCGCAAGCACGCCGCCCTGAAGGAGGCGCTCGCCGTCATCGGGGACATCTCCACCTCGACCTGCACCACCCCCCTGCCCCCACCTGTGGATTCCTCGTGGATACAACCCTCCAGGTATGGGCGAGGCCAACGAGTTGCCATGCAAGTGTAACAGTCCGTCCTGGTCAAGCCGTCACTTAAAAGGTCGTATTTTCTGCCCAGCCTGAGTCGGCCGAAGCACTCGGCGGCTGGCCACAAGCCGGCGCCGCGCGGCCACGCTCCACCTGCTCCTCGGGCGCCGTACGCGGGACGCAGCGTTTCCACCCGCGGCTTTCAGCAGCTCACCAACCAACACCACCGACCACCGACCAGTGTGCCAAGGTGACTGAAACTACAGAAATTAGGCCCTGCAAACGTGATGTGTCACATTACCGCGACCTCCAGGTCCTGGCAGGCCTGGGCATTAATGCGCACACACACTCTTGCAAATACACAATGAAATGACCTTCTGCAGCAGCACTAAGGGTAGAGGCAGAGTTGTTATTTGAGCTGGGTGGGGGTCTGCTGGAAAATGTGTTTCTCATATTCTCCTTCCCATCAGCCTCGGCAGACAGGGCTTCTCTTGGTCGCTGCTTTCTACTGGAGCCAGAGACAACAGGCCTGAGCGCTCCATCAAGTTTTCATCTTCTTCTCCATCCTCCACCCCCCCCCCCCCATTTTTCTCCAAGCATGCATTTGTTTTATTGCTTTCCTCAGTTTCACTCATGCAGTAACCGTTATTTTTCCTTTTCCCTGCACCTTTTCTTCGTGTACTTTTTTTTTTTTTTTTTCAGTTCTCCTCTTTCACTGGTAACTCCCCTGCTTTTGGCCTGTATCTCCTTTTTCTCTCTGCCTCATTTCCTCTGTGCTCTCCAATGGTTCTTTAGGTTCTTTCCCGCATAGAGTCTCATTCCTCTCCTGACTCTTTCCTTCCAAATGTGTGTCTCTCTACCTCCCCTATAGATAGATATACAGTGCACCAGACTTTATGTTACCTCTGTGATTTTCCTTTTCTTTTCTTTTCCTTTTTTTTTTTTTTAACATTCATTCACTTTATTTCAAAATCTGTTTGCACTGGACAGCAACTCGCATAACAAAATGTGTGGTGTCTTGAGCAATGAAAATATATAGGTCGAGCTTTTATTGAGAACTGCTGTGAACCACGATTTCAACACTATTTGGAAAGCTGAGCCGCTTGCTAAATCAGCTCTCTTATGTCTCCCCTTCAGATTTTCACATGCTTTTTCTATCAAACACGGCCACACCAAGCTGACGCTATGTAACCATGCCATTGTTTCTCACATCTGTCATGATAACACTACTTTTTTGGGGGGTTAGAAGGTATTGTTTGTTTGGACCTGTTTCCAGGAGGACCACGTCAGGATGACAGATTTTAAATTTAGAATTCATTACACTATTACGGACATGATATCTGAATTTCATTCTAAATTCTTCTTGCACATGTGAAATCTAAAAGTCATCTTTTTAGCTCTGATTCAACATTAAAACGATGTCCGATCTCATCTCCAGGAGGCAACCCCCGGCAATCCCGACCGTGAAGTAAGTCTTATGTGCGATGAACTCCATTACCCGTCTGCCCCTGTGGTCCTTCCCGCTGCAGTGCTACCCACAGACGACCCCCGCCTGATGTGTAATCCATCTGAAGCGCAACACAGTTCTTTTCTCAGTGTCCTCAGGGAGCTGCTGTCTGCAAAAATTCACTCCGTCCTCAGCCTGCTTTGTACATAATATCCATCGGCCATGAATGCTGGAATGTGCATGACGGTCTGCTGAGTTCTCTCAAGTGCTTTAACTTTGTGTAAATAAAAATCATATATGATTTATTATACTTTTAGAGAATACACATACACCATTTGTACTACCTGTGAATAAAAGGGTGTTTTATTTTTGAACATTTGTCTGCTTCTCTCTTTTTTTTTTATGCGTCAGGAAAAAAAAGCAGTTTTCACTGTCAGTTTTCCAAAACACTATAATGTTTCTTTCATTCCAGAGTTTCACTAAAAATCATTTGTTTATTTTTGTTGTTGGCTGCCAGACCTGCTTTTAATCAGTGTGGTGCCCTTGGATGACCTCACTCCACATTTCCCTCTCCTCCCACCTGTCATGTGAAGGAATTGACTAAAACTGTAGATTAACACAGTCTTACAGGCTCAGCCGGGTTCGACAGACACATTTCAGCCTTAAGTGAAATGCTTGACCCCACCGGTGGACATGGGACCACAAATCTGTCACCCCGACGCTGTAATTTGAAAGCAACTTACTTCCCAGTGCCACATGTCATGTTCAGTACATCCAACATAAACACCCAGAACGACAACCGCATGGGAACGCAGTGAAAGAACATTTGCACATTATTGCACATGTTTAGTACATGAGTCATACTGATTCTGAACGATACATGCAAACATTTATTTATGTCTTTCTTCCAAGATATTTCCTAACAGCAAATTATTTGGAACCTCTGTATTTAATTTAAGCTGCATTATATATATATATATATATATATATATATATATATATATATATATATATATATATATATATATATATATATGCCGCTGCCCCCGCCAGGCTCCGTCCCAGACCACGGGAAGAGTCGAAGGTGCGACACCTAGCGGCCACTACAAAAAGCTGCAAGCATTAACTCGATGGGAATACGGTGACCTTCAGTGTTTGACAGATGGTGGCGTCAGTAGCATAACGTACAATTAAGGTTAATTCACAGTCAATCGTGACATTTTCTGGACAGTTTTCCTGAAGAACACCAACTCATTCGTCTGATTTTCTTCCCTGTGACGAGAAGCTGGTCAGGTCACACGCTTTAGGGCAGCATCGGGTGTGTGCCATTGCCGGGAATGGAAGAAATCACTTACAAAGAGTCACACTGCTGTTATTAAGTAATATTTGGGTTATTTTGAGTGTTTGTGAAGTATGCAAATTCACTCATACTGAATTAGACTTATGTGATTTACTTTATTCATTTTATAATCAAACAATGAATTCATTCCTTGAACAGAGATGTCTTCCAAAATATGAAACAAATAAGTTGAATTTCTGAATATACTGTAAGAGATTTTCCACAAACACAAAATGAATCAAATTGACAGTGCAGTTAATTGCGGTTAGCGCTTTTACTTGCAGTTGAATACAATTCAAGAACCGTGACAGTGGTTTGTACTTCAATGCAAGTGAGGTGACATTAAAGATCGTATTAAAGTAGTTAATTACATAAAGAAATAAGAAATAAACTGCCCCTCCCAAAGAAATATAGACTGAGCACTACATTTTAAACTTCCTGTTATCCTGGCATACATTTAAGAGTTTCATCAACTTTATTTAAAAGATGCTTTTGTTGCAGTCAACAGGATCAGTGGTAGTTTTTAATACTAGTAATGACCTTGAGGAAACATGGTAATGTGTTAATAAAATACCTCCTTGGATTTTTTAAATGACAATTGTAATTTTTTTAAAATTAGATTTAGAGCTATACTTTATGTTTAAGCCACTATGTTAACACAATTCATTCATTTATTCAAACACCAGCAACCCATAATCCATACAATTTTGTAACATCATTAATACCAAAGGTGCCCTGCCTCATAGTGTTTCCAGTGTTGTAATTCAGCATTCACAAGCTCATACTATCTGTACAAACTCTTGAGGTCGAAACATAGAAAATAACAATTAGTAGCCTCGACTTAAAAAAAACAACAAAACATGTTCACTTAAAGAGAATGGCAGTTTAACAAGTATGGCTTCTCACACAGATGTGAAAGGGCATTAAAATATCTGCGCTTAGATGTACAGCACCTATAAAACTGCAATTTGACAGCACACTGACACAGGTCAAACTCTCCGTTCGATTTAATGTCTATTTAGTCTGAGGTAGCATTTGTCTTCATCTCTGTCGGTGAAGAAAGCGGCTCAGATCCTCGTGAATCTCCGCCTCATCCCAGGGTCCCTGGATGTTGTCCTTGTGCCGCTGCAGTCTGACGAGCAGCAAAGGACAGAGCAACGTCAAGCTCCCCAGCGCCAGGGCCAAGAGCACGGCTCCCCCGAGCCACTGGGAGCCCAGGCCTCCCACCCCTCCGACACACACCCCCACGCACACCGTGGTGAACTGGCTCGGGGCGCTTTCCCTCAGCCTCTGCAGGAGGCAGGGCCACAGGGCAAAGACGAGCAGGGCGCAGCTGAGCATGGCGAAGGTGTGCAGGGTGCCGGGCAACCTCGAGGCCAGGCACACAGACGCGAAGAGGGCGGCGTTTAAGGAGAGGCTGCCTGGAGGCGAGGGCTGGCCGTAAGGGAAGGACACCAGGTGCGCCAGCAGCATCACGGCAGACATGGCGTAAACGGTGTCGGTGCTCACCGACTCCGTGAGTGTCTTGAGGACGGGAGAGAAGCCAAACGTGAAGGAGAGGAAAATGGTGGCGCTCTGTAGGTCGGCCCAATGCGTCCTCGGCTCCCTGCACGGCTCGACGCGGGACGTCAACGCCCGGTGGAGCCCGTAACCCACCAACGCACAGACGAGGCTGGTCCACAGCAGTGTTTCCGGGGGCATCCGACCCTGGGGAGAGAGCAAAGACACCGATGACACATTGGTTTAGTTCAAGCAAAGGCTTTGAATGTTGTAGATCCTTCGGTCGTACCTGCTCCATGTAGAGCCAGAGGGTGATGAAAATGGCCACACAGGACAACTGCTGCCCCACAAAGCCCGCTTCCTTCACCACAGCCCAGTAGCGGTACTGCCGGATGCCCTCGTTCCGCCGAAGCTCCTCCAGGAACCGCTGGTCGACGTAGTTATCGGGGAAAGGCTGGCATTCCCACAGCACTTTCCGCCAGGGCACAGCTGGTCCCGGAGCCCCGTCTGGCCCCATACCGCTGCCACATGTGGACACACACATCAACACATGTTTGTGTGCAGATAAATCCACTGTGCCTGCTTTTTTCTCCCCCTTATGTAGATTTCAATGCAGTTGAAGGAAATGTAACTTTTACACACGCAATTCAAAATTGGTGCCTTAAATGTCAATGAAGGGAGCTTTCTCTTTAAGAAAACGCCACAGCATTAAACAAAAATCAACATATTCACCTCTTCAAATAATGTAAATAGCAGTTTTTATAGACACACATTCAACCAAGAAATCCTGGTTTGGATTTTGTAGAAAATATTTGCCCAGGCTTAAGAGTACAACGTTTTATATGTGTCTGATACTAGATTTCACTAACAGGATACATCCGCCTATCCAGGTTACTTTATTTGTCCTGTTAGGTATTTATTGACACAGTATGGAGTTGGTATGTTCTCCTTGAAGCATGCGTTTGGTAAATACAATGGAATTGCTTCCAGTTTGAGAGCTGAATAAACAACAGCAGCTCCGGGTATGTGTTTTTAAACAGTTACGTTAGCGTCCATTACATTTGAAGCAGGTGTGATGTGGATTAAATGTTAACTTTATGGATGAATAAACGGACGCGAGTCTCACGTGCAGATAAACAGAACTGCTCTCAGCTGATCCAACTGTCAACATGTCCCCTTTAAACATCACCTTTAAAATCTGTTATCCATCTACACGCCGCTGTATCACTTTAATGTGCTGAACATTAGATTGAAGATATAGAAAATTGTTCCATAAAAAGGTTTTTTCCCAACCTGGTTTGGATTTTGTTCAGCGGAGACGATATAATCCCATGTCGTTGTCCCGGAAGTAAAATCTGTCACCGGAGTCCAGAGCGCCCCTGCTGGCATGACTCTGTAACTGCAGCCTCAGTGAACTCCACCCCGTGGGGCGTGGGATCCAAGTGATGTGACTTTTTTTTATTGTTCCAAGTCCACAAAAGCGAGTTAAACTAAACAAATAAAACATAATGTACTTTGTAAATATATTTGATATCTTGGTCATATTTCTTTTTATGTATTACACACACGTATCATGAATTTATGGGCAAAATAATTGTTTTACTGCAACATTCTTCAACCCCAGTGACTGGCATGCACTGAAAGATTGCTTACTCAACACATCTCTTCACCACCAGAGGGCACAACAGATACAGCTCCCTCTTTGAGGCGTATGGCTCAATAAGAGACATTTGTGTGAAGGATTTTTTATTTTTTTTTTGCAGTTACCTTCGCCATTGTTTATGTTCCATTCTACATTTGTAAGGACATTTTCCTGGTTCGGCACATTTAAAGTTCTTTTAAATATATAGCACATTTCACCACAATGGCTACAGAGTGCTATATAATAAACAAAACTGACTATAAAAAGCAGTTCATAGCCACTGCTGTGATGTTCCACAGCTTTAACATAACGCAGCATTTTGTAAAATTCTCATCAAATAATGAGATTGGAATAGTACTAGTTCAACATGTCGACTGCTGGATAAGCACCAAACACAACAGAGGAGTCAGAAAAAGTTGGGGATCTTTATTTATACACATTTACAACTACAGGACATTAGGAGAATAAATATCACACCATGTTCCCTCCCACTCCCCTGCTCCAACATGATTGTAAAAATAATTAGCACTGTGGCTTCCGAGTCAACCATAAATAATTTCAGTAACATAGAAATACTTTAAAATCATGGATTAAAAAAAAAAAAATCTTTGCAGGATTTTCAAACCACTTTACAATACAAGTTTTTTTTTCTTCTCCTTTTTCCGATTTCCCCATTTAAGACTTTCAGAAAATCAGCATAAAATATTTAAGTGCCGACTATCTCGAGGACACCAGCTGAGCAGATGGTGAGGAATCGACCTCAGTGCTACAGTGTTGGAGCAGATTATTATTATTATATTTCTCCCACTCATAAGAAATGCAAAACCGTGATGCAAGCAAATACTGCATGGCAAACGATAAAACTCCAAAGAATTAAACACCATAAAGTTTGACTCTCAAAAGGCTTCGTGAATGATAAAGGCTTCAACTCATTGGATGATTTTTTTTTTTTAGTTTGCAGCACAGGGGTAAATTCACATGATCTACATGGAGCTTCCATTGCTGGTCCAGAGCAGACAGATTTCAACTGAAGAAACGACAAATGCAACCAAAAACCACAAGCGACAGACGAGCTTGACAGAATGTGCGACACAAATGAATGATTGTCCTCTTGATCAGTGCTCCTTCACCCACATCTCAGAAAACAAATAATGGACCCCCCCCACCCAAAAAAAAATAAATCCTTCAGTTGAAAAAGTGTGGTGTTGTTGTCAATACTAAGACGATTCTTTGTAGCATCAGAGACGGTGCAAGGCTCACATTACTTTATAATGGGTTTTTTTTTTTTTTTTTTAAAAGAGCATGAATATCGGAGTAAATAGACACAAAAAAAAGCCAGAATTTTACCAAAAAATAAATGCTGATGAGCCAAGGCATTGGATGGCTTGTGCATAAGTCAACTCAGCAGTGCAAAGTGGTAACGACCTTCCAGGTGTCAGTAAAGCTAGAAATAGACTTCTGTCACTAGAGACAGGCAGGCTCAACATCTTCTCCATAAACCCCTTTATATGCAGTCTCTGATCTTCACAGAGTCAGGGGGGGGCTTGTAAGCAGACACCCACCGGCAGCCGCGAGACTTCACAGCGGGAGAGTGGCGGCGCTGGCAGCCGTGTCGGCCACGAGTCCACAAATGAGAGCGGAGGACCGCCAAGGGGGGGGGGAGTCACCGCGAGGAACCGGAGGTAAGCCCTTTCCTTTTACACCACTGCCTCTTGGGTGCCAAAGAGCAGCATTAGCAGCACAGTCCCACCTTGACACTGAAACCTTCATTATTGGCATGTGGAGGTGAATTGTGACTTAAAAACTTTAGCGACTTTGTGGCAATAAGGCAATAAGACAAAAACACTGGGAGCTAAATCCAAAATCCAAAAGACCTATAAGGAACAGGTAAAGGTAAATTACAGAGGACATGCTGGTGGACTCCCACACCCATCTGGCATATATATATATATATATATATATACACACACACACATTTTCTGGACTTAAAAAAATGTTTTCATTAGTTGATCATGAGCATGGGGTATAGGATAATTGTTAAACGCATTATAAAAGACAAAACAGAAAGAACATTTTGAATTGGCCACAGACCTGTTCATTTTAAGCTTTGTTAGAAAAATATCTGCCTCCCAAGCCTGCATGTGGCGCCTTGTTATGGAAAGACCTACAACATCTAAGAAGGACCATGACACAATATATGAATTTGGAAGAGAGACAAATGGACTTTTTGAGGTCGTGTGTAGAGGAGTTGACGGTCACAAGTTCTCGTTTTAAACCTGCCATTTCCACCGTCCCTCAAATTTCAAGTGTACAGCAGAGTCCAGCCAAACCCCTGGTGAAGTAGTTCCTCATAAATGTCTGTTTGCACAATGTCATCTCCACACACACACACACACACAGGTGTAGAGGTGACATATTGTGTTGAAATTCTTAAAAAAAAAAAAATGGATCAGCTGGAAAATCCAATCCATGCACACTTTAGTTTCTCCTCCCCTTTCTCCACTTGAAGTGAGGTTATGTGCGAATTTTCCTTTTATCGTCAAACAGCGAACGCAGTAGATAGACTTGAACTGAAGACACCATCACCATGACAACAAGGTTGACCACTGACCAAAGGTTCACCCTGTCATAGTTGCTCTCCTGGAGGTTTCGATCGCGAGCCTCAAACGCTCGCAGCAGCGTCTGGATTTTCACGCTCTTGACCAGCCGAGATTTGACATTGTTGATGGTGTCCTGAAAGGGATGGGACAAGAAAGTCAAAATTACTCTGGGATTTCATTACATTCAATATTATACATCCCACAATTGGGACATTGACATTGTTACAGGAGCAGAGCGGTAAATTATGTACACTAAAATTAGGTCAATGTACTGAAAGCAAAATGTACAATATACCTTGAACAGAAAAGATAAATGCTCTACTATGAAACATTAACAATCAGTGAATTGTGCAAAATATATGTTAAAGTAGTGGAAGTGGATGTACATGACAATCAAGTAAAAAAAAACAAACCTACTGCTGCTAAATTGCTCGAGAGCAACAAACGAGTTTGTAAATATTACCATTACTGTAACTTTGTTATAGTTTTCCCTATCTGTGTCTCTTATTTCCATGTATGTATGCATATATATATATATATATATATATATATATATATATATCTCCCCCCCCCCCCCCCCCATCTATTCTGTTGGGTGCCACTATACTATTCTAACCATTGGTGCAATGTGGAGCTGTTGAGATGACCGAATTCCCCCATGTAATGGGTCATCCAATAAAGTCTGATCTCGTCTTATTCCACCAATCAAAAGAGGAGATCGTTCCAGTTTAGATCGTTCGACATCAAGTCTTTTGATTCTTCTCAGCGAGGACAACTTCCTCAACAGCTTGAGAACACATTTCCTATAAAGTGATGCCTTTGTGACTCGGAAACGAGGGTTATTTCTGGTGGCGGGGTGGTGCAGGCTGCTGTGGAGCAAGCTGAAACAATTGGCTGCGCTCAGCCAATAGGTGAAAGTTCATGAGTGACATCGTCTATTCTTGTGACATTCTCCCGTCGACGTTGCCTCAGTGTGTGGTATACTCGATGAAAATTTTGCTGGCAGCCGTTTGACTCATTGTCCACATCCATGTCACGTTATGAGCACATTTAGAAATGTGCCAGACGACGTGTCTCAATATGAACTGCTAAGTTTTAAGTTCTCAGTAGCGCTCTTTGGGGCAAACGACCCGAAAGATCAGTAATTTGTCGACTCCACCCTCACCATTATGTCTTCCAACTTCATGTCCAAAATGTCTGTCCCATGGACGTACTCCTTCCAGTCATCTGGGTCCTCGTCTGTATCCATGTTGTCCAGAATCAACTCAAAGAATATGAGCTTTTCCGAAACGGCACTGAAGGTGTTATCGAAGCAGAACATGTAGTCTCCATCTTCGGTTTCTAAACTGGAAAAGAATAGGAGTAAAATGTGTATGTTTTCAAAGCCATATCAAACTGTTCACAGTCTTAAAGCTGATTTTTAAGTGACTTACGTGTGAACGCCATCCGACTTGCGGTGGTCATTGAACAGCAGCTGCCCAGAGGGAGAGGAGATGGAGAAATCCACATCGAGGCCTGCACCATCCAATACCTGTAAATGACAGGGGGTGAAAAGAAGGGAGAGGCAAATTAAATCCAGAAAGAAGAACACAAAGTAGTGTTCAGATTGCTCGACAACACGTTTGTGTAGATTGGGGTTTAACACGGAAGAAGCAAGTAGGGACATTGTTTTACTTTCAAGGCCTGACTTGTCCAACACTGTCAAGGCTGGTGGATTTCCTACTAAATACATGAACGTAAACTATATCAACCCAGGGACAATGCCCAATTGTTTTAAATACAGCATCAAGATACTATTCCATTTTTAAAGTCCACTCAGAAAACGATATTTCCCCCCCACCCCCCCATTTATATGAAAACTTGTGGCTTTGTTGCACACAAACTACAGAAAAACAGGAACACGACAACTAGTTTCTGTTTGTTTAAATTTAAGACACCGTGAAAGTGAACAAAAATAAACCAATAAGTTAGCAGTGTGAGGTTATATCCGTGTTGACACCCTTTGGCGTGGGTTATTGATTAGTGCTGCACCCACAGGCTGTTCAACTTCGCTCAGCTAACTCGGCAAGTCGACTTAAAGATGATTTTTGTCTTCACCTGATATTCTATCTCCAGGGAAGCGTCTTTCTTCATGGTCTGGTAGAAACACTCCTTTCGCCCGGCAGGCAGGGTGAACGTGAAGTCGCTGTCCATGGACTGAGAGAAGGACGCCAGCACCACAAACCTCTCCGACACTAAAGTAACGAACACGGACAGGACACACAGAAACACCCGGCCGAGCTCCATACTGAATCCGGTGAGACTGACTGCGACGAGCCGGTGTTGGAGGAGCCGGGCACGGTACGGACAGGGACCGGGAACCGTGAGCAGGAGGACGGTGAGCTAGTTTAGACCAAAGTTGACTTCTGTTGAAACGCTTTCACTCAGAGCTAAATACACTCCAAGACCCCGCCTGCTCGGAAAAAAAAAATACAAATAGAAAAATCAATATACAGAATTAATTCCCATTTTTGTTTGGAAGTTGTTGCTTTTGCTTATTTTTGTGTGTATCTTAATCGAGACAGAATATACGCAATTAAAAATACCCAGGCACTATTTACGGGCCTTTGCTTTTGTTGCATCATGGGAAATGTAGTTCTTCCTCATTTGCTGCGAATAACCGGAGAAACCGCACGTGTTTTAAAAACTACAAACTTACAGTACCTAATACATACATCCAAGCAAAGTCCAAGCAGCAAAACAGTTTTAACATCTACAAAGAATGATCACCTATTTTTAGTGAGCATTGGATCACTGTTTCAGGCTTTCGATCTTCTTAAATGTTGATTATTGTTATATAAATAATGATATAGTATAATGTGTACATATTTTATGTGTTCCAATATATTCTTATTGCAGAAAGAACTTAAAAAAATTATTTTATTAAATGTCGTGGGGCAAAAATGTTTCAGACAAAATATGCATCGTTGTATTAAACCTTAAACATGGGTAATAGACTATTGTTGAATAGTTTGACAAATTAAAAATAGTGGGCATTTTATAATTGATTTTTAAAGGCGTTGGGGCGACGTTAGTCCAAAAGGACACAGTGTTCACTTTCTTTCAAGCTTTTACGAGCGCACACTCATTCAGAGCTATGGACTTCAGTTTAAGTGGGAGTGGAATAAAGAAAGCATCGTCTATATATTGAAAGGGGTACGTTACATTAGTATTATTGTTATTGTTATTAATGTTGTCATTATTAGAATTACTGAGCGTTGAAATAGTTTAGGAATAGGTGGCGTGCGTCCCTTCACGGGAACCAGTCCTTAGTCTTGGGGGGGCGGGGCTACTTAATGAAGCCCCGTGTTGCTACGTCGCTCCTGATTGGTCCATGGAAGCTGAGCGCTCAGCTGATTGGTCGGAGTTGGAGCTTGGGTTGAACATAGCAGGAGCCATGCACTCGTCGACAGCACTACTGAGGCTGATCAGGAAGAAAGGCGGCCACCTCGCACAATGAGAATTGTGCTTTTAAGTGTAGGTTTTTTATAAACTCAGAACAGTCGCCTGTTCATTTATTTTTTTTTAAATTGAGACAAGTACTCAGCCGATACAGAGCTTGTCCTTGCTGTCTTGAATAACCGTTAGTGGTCAGAGAAAACCCCCCCAAAAGAGCGAGGATGTTGGTCCCCGCGGGAAGATAATGAAGAGGCTGCGCGTTTTGTTGGTGTGCCTCATTGTAGCTCTCCTGTGCTGGTAAGCCTGACCCGACATCTCCGTCCACACCACTGATCACACGTCCCGCACGTTTCTGTCATGACAGCTGCTCGCCAGCCCCCACAAATCCCCGGTCTGGTTCGCTTCACTCGAGGTCTTTTGCCGCATAATATCCGCCAGTGATGAGCCAAAACATCCCTGCTACATAGCTAACACTGTCACCTTGTTGCATGGATTGTTGATGTGTTTTCCCTTGACCTGCGGCTCAGAAGCGAGGCCTTTCTTGGTTATTTGTCACAGATGAGTGATGGCGTTGGTTTGTTGGAGTGATTTTAATCGGTTAAGGGAAGCCAGCTGTTGAATAGCAGCGGAGTTAGCTAAGCCAAAGCAGTGAAGTTGGGGCAGTGATGATACTTGTCTGCTTTACGGTGAACAGACTGCTGCTGGAAGTGTGATTTACCCTGATCACATGAAATTCACTACCTGTTACCTATTGCCACGGTTTACCATTGTCTCCTTATTGGGCAGTGTTGCAGCCAATTTCACAGCCTGAGCAATTCAAGGTAAAAGGATACGCTGGAATAGTTTCACTCCTCTGGATAACTGATGTAAAGTCAAAATTACACAAGCATATAGAAGAGTCATGTCAATAAATTCAACATGATGGAAAGGGAATAACACAAGGACAACGTTGGTCTTGCTTACCTGAATCACAAGCTCATCAGTGGTGGTTCAAATTACAATGCACTGTCCAGAAGTTGACGTACTAGTGACACATAGGGATTAAAAAAAAAATCTAATAATTAACATCAGTATTCTGGTGGAGCTGTAACCGCAAATTAATTTGCATGTGTGTGAATGTTTTGCTCTTATACAATAATGGTTGCAGCATTTATTAGCAGCCCTGGTAGGTTATTTGTTTAACCTCAGAAGCACGGAGCAGGTAACAATACACAGCATTTGTGGAATGGGATTAACAGTGCAGCTAACATGCCACCTTCATCCTGTTTGGTGACTCAGTAGCCGCTATATCCAGCCACTTGCTTGCAGGGGATTGCTTTCCACCTTTGTTTTGGTCATTTCCAATGACTTAATACATCTGTTGTTGATATTTTTTTTATCTTTACTGTGCATGAGTAGTTTTGTTTATTTTATGGGGAGTTTCATTTCCATAGAACAACATGAGAGGTAGATGTAGCGAGGTCTTCCAGAAAAACATCACGCATGTTTCGATATAATGTTTGTGCAAAATTACCTCCCTTCATACCCGAAGTTCCCGGTTATTGTGCTCTAAAATGGGCCCTGTTTTTGTTTCTCTTTTTCCTCATACCAATTCATAAGTGACCTTAGGGCTCAACTTTTATTGATCATGTCAGGAATTCGTGCTATGCAATATCCTCCATTAATACTTGGAAATTCCTTCGCTTCGCAGACCGGTGAGGTGCCATCAAATCAGTCTCCGAAAAAGAAGCTGCGTGATTTGTGAAGGTTGAATAGAAGAAAGCTTCTGTGGTTATTAAATCAACTCTGACATCACCCTTGTGTGTTTCCCAATGAAGAGTGATGACTTATCCACGTTATTGTTCATGGAGTTTGTGTTTCAAGCAGTTTAGCCGTAATGCATTTTTCTAATACAAATATAAAAGAAGCTAAATGAAAGTTAACATGAAAATATATACAGAAATATCTTCCAGGCCCCTGTAACCAGATTTGACTACAAACTTGCAGGTCAGGTGTGCAAGTCTGAAACATTGATGCACTTTTTCACTCCCCCAACAAACCATCTAATAAACTCAGACGTCATTACTAATGCAAACCCTTTTTAGCGTGCCGTTGTCAGCCTCTCACTCCACGGTGCCAACTCTCACACATCCCAGGAGGGAAGAGAGAAATGGGGAATGCAATACTTGCTGTAATCCAATGGTTTCCAAGGCAGCGGTGATGTTGGTTGTGTGAAAAGAGGCTCTGTTCTGAGAGGCCGATGGCAGACGAGGATAGCGGGGTTGCCATGACTCGACTGATGACTGGTTTTTAAATAACCTTGCGCTGTTTGACGCTAATAACATTTCTCGTTCAGATTGCATGCTTTTATTTCTTGCATCAATGTCCTCTGTACCGCTCTTGTTGCTCGGCTTCATAGAGATTGAAAGAGACAGCAGTTCTCTATATGTCATGCTACCCCTTCACTCACATAGTCAGCAACAGGGCTCTTGCTGTGTGCACGGTAATGCTAGCTTAGGCTGTTGACATCAGCATTGCTGGAGAGAATGTGTGCCCGTTTGTGTGAGGGTGCACATTTCCAACCAGGCTAATTATCAGTTATGATGATATACCACAGACGTATTATCGTTCCTCCTCCATTGAAATTTCAATTGTAAGTGCTAAATTACAGCATAGGGTTAGGTGTTGGCACTTTTTGCAGGCTGCAACCAGGCCCAACTGGTTGGGATCTTCTTGCAACTATGTCATTATGCCATATGTACACAAAAAATGCACATATCATGTATTATGGCATTATGGCATGCTCAAGCAAAGGTGCCTTTGTCTTTTGTTCTGTGTCAGTGTCATAGTCCCATTAGTCTCATCATCAGAAGATTACTGTTGTTATGTAACATGATTAACACACATTAGAAAACTCTTTAGCTCGCTGACAACATGAATTTCTATTGCCTTAAGTTGGACATACTTTTTCATCATCCAATGCCTAAATAACAAAACATGTAAAACAAGGTAAATGTAAATTTATCAACCGATCATCTGATTTAGTTTAATTATTTTATATACATTAATATGACACATTAATGGGCTCTTTTATTCAGCTTCTGAAGCTCAAGGATGTGGTGTAGTAAAGTCCGTTGTGGAGGCAGATTATCCGGATATTTAACAAAGAAAATACAACAGAAAGCCACCAATACGTTAGCGGATTAAAGGACTTGTAAATCCACCCCCCCCACGTACACCCTGTATACACATACTACATACAATGTGGTGCTAAAAGAAGTGAGGGTACAGCAACAGCATGCTCAGGTGAAAAGAACTCCGTGTACTGTCCATGGTTTAGAACTTCCCTTTTTGAGGCAGTTGTTGCATAAGATCTTTTCTTGTGTTGCCCCTCACCCCCCCCCCCCCCCCCCCCCGCAAGAGTGACCAGTCACTTGTAGCACTTTCTTGCATTTTCCACCAGCAGACTCTCGCAGCACCTGCACCAGACACACAGATTAAAGGGGTGTGTGTGTTTTGGGCGAGTTCCACCATGGAAAGGGCAGGCAGCTTGCAAGGTGACCGTGGAGGCTCCAAAGTGTGCTCAAGAAGAAGACAGTGTTGCTTTCTTTAGCCTTTTCCTGAAGCTCAAAACGTCCAAGCTATTCATTACATCTCGCCGACTCGTTGTAACTTTTAAAGAGTCGCCAGTCCTGCTGTGATTTACAACATGTGTGTCCGTGCACGTGCTTCTTCGTTCCCCCCCCCCCCCCCCCCTCCTCCCCTCTCCCCTTCAGTCTGTCGCCATTATATGACCTTGTTGTTGTTGTTGTTGTGTGTATACTGAAGAACATGTAAGGGGTTATTGACATAGATTTTCAGTTTTTTTTTCTTTTTTCTTTTTTTTATTATATATATATTTCACAGTAAGACATTGTCCTGCTAATACTTAAGCCTTGGCCATAGATTACCTGTGTGTGCTTTCCTGTTCATCTATGCAGTTCAGTTTCTTGATGGTCACTGATGAAACAAGTTTTAGAGAATTTCAGTCGATATCATTCATTTGAAAATATATCACCAATCAATGCTATTTTAAGATTTAAAAACGATAAAGGTAAAAAGTTTCTCAGCAAGCATGAAACACATCTCAGTCGTCACATTAATGATATACAAAATCTTAATCTTTTCAACATGGGATTTTATGGAACTCGGTAGGATCGATTCTTTTTTTTCCTTAACTCAGTATTTTATGTCGAATCATGAAATTTATATCAACAGATTGTTAAAGAAAATAGACAAATGGGTTGCAATAACATCTTTGAGTTGAGGTTAATAGACCGGGTGCAATTGTTTTATTATTTTATCGAAGTTTTAAAATTCCAGCGATAAAATGACACCATTGCTCTCATTGTTCAGAAATTCATAATAAACGGTGAATTTGATTTATCTTGTCGGAGTTTTCTTACCAATGTTTCAAAGTGCTTCACAGCAAATTGGAACAACAATTAACGCATAATAAATATCCATCCACCTTCTATTTCGAGTTGCAGGGTACTGGAGCAGACGGCCACCCATACAGTCAATATGTTATAGTTATAACGGGTAAAATTCATTGAAATGGCAAAGGACAAGCCAATAGATCATTGATATAGGAAGGTAAGAAGGCTCAGAGACGAGAGACTCTGGAACTTTGAGTTCATTGTTCTGTTGTTATTGAAGCAGGCCCAGGTTTAAGCACTGTGGTTTGGCAGGTCTAATTCTATTTGGGGAGATGGAGCTGGGCTAGCACCCCCCCTGCACGCCATTGTTCCTGCCGCTGGCCACGGAGACCGATGGGAACATGGAGCTCTTCTGCCTGGCGGCCTTGCCGTGCCCTGAGCAGGCTCACACCTTAAAGATAAAATGAGTGCACCAGTATATTGAAGGCAATGATCAGGTGTAGGAGTTCGGCCTTTCCAGACTGATGACGATGTTCATTTGAAGTTGATATTATGAAGATGGCAGGCATCGGAGTCAATGTAGCTGCTCATCACCAGCATTGGACAGCTCTACCGTCAGAGATCTACAGTTCTACCATCCCAATATTTCCAGAGGGGAGAGGAGGAGGTGGAGCTGGGTTTTTAAGCATTATGAAGAAAAAAACACTGCATTGTTGTAGTGAAGGGTTTTTATGGTGAAGACATTTGGGAATCAACTGCGATGTTACAATACAAAGAGTTGGATGTTGTTTTGATACCTTTGTTGTAGTTTACATATTGAGAACTATATGTTAAATTGAAAAATGTGACGTTTTTCATCACCGCATAAACACACAAATGTCCCGTTGGGTATCGGTATAGATTCCCAGTTATCGGTAAATTATTGGTTCAAATGTGAAACGTGCTCATCTCTACTGTGGCAAAAGAATGGTAGCATTCATCATTCATGGACTAAATGTCACGAGCTGCCTCTTAAGCTCAGTGCATGTTTTCATATCTTTGAAAATGTGTGTCTTAACTGGCGACACTCCTTTTTCTTTTAACAATAAGCAGAAACTTGTTTGCCGGTTACTGTCATTCACTCATGAATATATCTTCCAAGAATAGGTGGCCCTGCGGGGAGAGTTGAAAGCAAGCCAGTAGCTGGAAGCTCTGTCAGTGGTAAAAAAAAACAAATTCTGCTGTTGACTTTTAGTGAACAATATAGGGGTGGAGATTGTAAGGCGATTTGAAGGTGGTGTCCTGTGTCACTAAGCATTGTGTCACTACGCATGTCTGCTTGTTTGAGAAGAGGGCATGGCAGACTGGAAAGTTTGGACAGTGGAGCGTTAACTCCAAACTTCTTTTAGTTTACCTTCTTCTGGTCGTACAGTAAACACATTCTCTGCATTTTTAATTCCGTGTATGCTGTGTCTCAAAAAGGTAAACGGTCGTGAACATTTTCCAGCTCCACTTGTGTCTATTTGCAACACCTGGATAGTGTATATCCTTACAAGTTTTAGTTTAGATACGTTTTCAGTTTTTCCTTCCCTCACGAAGAGAGACGCCGTCTTTCTCTCCCCTGAATTTGCTCCACTTTCTTTTCATCCCTCCCCCCCTCTCCCTCTCATTGCTCTTTACTGTTTAACTTCCACAGCGTGAGCGACTCGCTCTCATGCGTGAATTGTGCACATCGGAGACCTTCTCTGTCTTTCTTTGTGCAGTTTTGTAATTTAACGCAAGGAATCCATATCCGTCTTCATGGATACTCTTTAAACTTTCCAGGAAGGCGAGGGCAGTCCACTGACGGACACCCTGTCTATAGGTGGAACATGTGGCGGCGAAAGAACATTGTGTACTAAAGCCTATAGAGGCATGCTTTGTTAAAGCGTAGGCACAAAGACAATGCGGTGCCATCAAGTGTACTTTCCTCTATGGGCCCACTAAATGCAAAGGGTTATATTACAGTCTGAAATGATTACATTTGTAATAGACATTAGAATCAAGAAGGCAATGACTAGTTTTGTCATTGTTTCAGCTACATGAGAGGACGATCGCATGTTATTGTTGACCAATATTCTATATTATTCTTGGTTTTAATGGCTTTGTTCCTGGAAAAATGTTTTTTTTTGTGTTTTTTTTTGTTGCCGTTTTCAGAAGGTAACGCGTACATTTGAGTACATACGAGAAATATTATTCACAAATGTCGCAGCGGTATTGTATTTTTAATGAACAGTTGACGTGTTTTTGTTCTCATGCTGTGTCGCCCGATGTGCTTATATACTGAAAGAATACACGTGCATTGTCGTATCCACTCCCACCCGCGCTGCCCCTCGCTGGCAAAATGGCTTTTCCTATCCAGTTACATTATATCACATGACTGCATCCTTCAGTCCCATTGTCCAAGGTCTGCGTTCCCGATGTCATCTTCCCATGCCTCTTTGATCCCCGTCTGACCGGGACCGCTACGCTGAGCCTTTTGTCCTGCTCAGCGTGAAAGAATATATGTGGCTCCAACAGTACTGCCTAATAAATCTCGTGTTATAATGTGAAATATATATCTGTAAATGGGTGCTGCTGATTCTTCAATAGCTTCCCCAAATTAGCCCAGATGGTTGGATTACGTAGCCATTTTAATCGTGGTTTTTGCTCTGGCCTCCCTTTAATATGTGTTGTTGGGGTGTGTTCAAATGTGCTGTGATTTGATCCTCACTGAAAGTGTGTGGTAAGTGTTGGTGCATCTGCTCTAAAACCAGTCCCCTTAAAAAAAAAAAAAATTAATAAAAAAAAAACACGCTCTCAGCCACATGAGTGTTTAAGGCTGTATTTATCCAGCTTAGTTCGATTGTTGTGTCATAGGGTCTAATTAATTGTCTGAATCATTTCATTAATGTCTGCAGACGAACATTTAAATCCTTTCATTACTTTTGTCAATGAGCTCCAGTATGTGAAGTTTCACTTCCAATGGGTGACTTCACCTACTTTTTTGCACCGGGATCTTTTCTAAATAGAGGCGTGTCTGTTCTTTCAGGCTGCATCCTGGAGAAAGGCTCCTGTGTAAATCTTAAAGCATTTATTTGCGTCACAGCACTGGCGTAATCAAAAGGAGACCTTTCCATGTTAGAAAACTGACAGGCTTTTATAATAGACTAGTGTGCATTATAACACTACATGACCTTTCAATGTAAATTCACATAAAATTGTATTAACTGTACTCGTCTGACATTAAAGAAGAATGAGGTGGTAGTTTCAGTATTGGTAGCATGACACGGAATAAAAAAAAAAGAATTTAGTAAGTCCAAGCTGCATCAATGTCTCAGCAAAACGCTTGTATTCCAAGTTGACATGCAGGTTTCTCTACTTATTCGAATTTTCATCTTGGATTGGAAGCTTCATCTGCCACTGCTTTTCAAAAAGTGAACTTATCACGTTTTTTTGGACCACAGACTTTGTTGGTGCTGGTTGCTGCAAATCAAAGATTATTCATAAATACACACTTTCTGAAGTGCTTTAAAAAAAAATGTTTTGTTAAGTTGTCAAGCCTGTATCGTCATGCCACGGTGAGGCCGGGTCATAATTCTTGATAGAAGATGTTTATTGCTATGCTTCTACTCCTCCGACACGGCAAGGTCAGCACATTGCATTAAAGCACTTAGTGAAATGAGGCCTTCACTCCGACCCTGCCCGCCTCCCTCAGTGTCTTGGGTCAGTCCAGGCAGAAGACGCGTAACAAACGGAGCAGCGATGCTAATCTGAGCGGTTAATGTGTTTGCAGTAGCAAGGACGAAAGCATGAACATGCATTTCCGCAGCACTTCACTCCATTTTCTTTGCGTCGCTCTGGTAAACTTGGATTCGTGCTTGTTCACACCAGTCGGCACGATGTCTGCAAGTTTCTCTTCTGAAACGGTTTTGACTTTGACCGCATTTGAATGTGGACCGATGTGATTTTAACCATATGCAAACTTCCTGTTGGTCTCAAACAAAAAAAAAATAAACTTTTCAGTTTCAGGCTGGAAATTTCAATTTACCTGCAGATCTGAAGTAAAAGCACACAGCTGCCATTCTAAGATTAGATCGATGTAAAGAGTTGACGTGGGGTGAAGTGAGGAAAAAATGCTTTTAAAAGATCTGAGGCAAGATCGACACAAATCTGATGACAAGAGCAAAACAAAGGTCAGCCAGATCCCATGGAGAGATGCACTCATGTAATCATACAGGAAAACAAAACGAGAAATGAAATATAATCTCTGAAATCTAGAATGTGATAAAAGTGGTCAAAGTAACAAATAAATAGTTGTCAGAATACAGATGATGAGTTCAGAATAGTAACAAATAAACCCAAAACAATCCGATCCTGATAAGTGTGTCATTCTTTCCTTGATTTCTGGAACTTTACGTTCAATAATTACTTCAAATTCAACACAACGGCTGCACAAAACTACTCTGTAGTGTTTTGTTTTGTTTTGTTTTGTTTTGTTTTTTTTACAAAACCTTTGGGAAACAGTGTTGTGCTGCACAACACGACTTCATAATGAAGCCGATGCCGAGTCCTCTCTGGACAGACACTTTTATACTTCGAAGCCCAATTCTCATTTCCTCAGTCTGAACAGCAACAAAAAGCCATCACTGACATTTTGTCTTGAAAAAATAGCATCATCCACAGGAAGAAGTGTTCTCAAGGATAATAAAAATAACTGGTATCGTGAGTGAGTTAAAAGTACGCGTGAACGAGATATTGAAGGTTTTGCCACATCTCCGAGAGAAGCTGCAAAAACATTTGCAGCCTTTTTGGTAAGATGTATCACGTTCATATAGCCGTTCATAACGAGTCACTTTAAGATTTTTTTGAGGTGCATTTTTGGCAATTCGTACAATTTTCTCCACAAAACAACTATGAAAAAAGAAATGGTACAAACCTGGATGAGTTAGGAATTTTTCATGAAATGATTTTCAAAAGCAAACTGTTCAGGGGTTTGCAACAGCGATGCATTTGCAGTTGTGTTGGTTCGTGTTGTGCGGTTCAGCTGCCATGCCTGTCTCCGGTCACCATGAGGATGCACCGGCAGAGAGGATTATGGGGGATCAGCAAGGTTTTAGAGCGAACTGCTGCTCGCTCTACATTATTTCATGCTCGGCCGTGAATGGAGCCTGGAGCTGCGCATGCAACCTTTTAACACGTGAACACGCTCAGTCCTCTTAAGGTTGGGCTTTTGGACTCTGCGCTCCCTTCTCCTTCACACACACTGGCGGGATGTTTTTGTCTGGCAGATGCCCTGGCCTACTTTTTCCTGGCAAGCCTCCGAACATCTCCCTGCCCCACAAACCACCTCTGCCCACGTGGGTCCTGGATCCCCCCCCCCCCCTTTTTTATTTATTTCAAAGCGGTTTTGTCTGCATCACTTATGTTGTAACAAGATGAGTTGGACGGCTGATTATGAAGCTCCTGGATGCAGGATTTATTCTCAAAGGACTGTAAATTATGTAATCGGTGGAGCAGTTGGAGAAAGTCTTTCTGTCAGTGCATCACCATGCTATTATCCATCCGTCTTTCTTACACCGTTACTTCCCAGCTCCTAATGTCCTGTGTCAAAAGGATTCTGAGTTTCAGTGGGAAAAAACATCACAAGATTCTCCTCATGCGAGGACAGGCCGCCGTAGTGTTCACTCTACTGTTGAAACTGGGACGGCAAAAAACATTCACTCAGAAACGTAGCATTATGTAACAATCCATCTCGCTCATTCTATCCCAAAGAGTTGTAGCATCGGTGTACAATTCGATGTTACTTTTGTTAAGACGCTGCAGTGAATATTTACTGTGTGTGTGCGTGTTTGTTTGTGAGAGAATGGGTTTAAATAATGAAGGAGAGCAAGCCGGTTTTACTTCAAGAGCTAATCTGCAAACTCATCTGCACTACATGAATTGAACCGGAGCAAGAAGAGCAGAAAACATCTGGTGATACATCTGTACATGTCGGTGAGGTTATTCAAGAACACGTATTGAAGTACATTTCTTGGATTCATTCATAGTTTGACCTGTGGCCAAATGTTCTGGACATACTTTCACATCAATACTTTTTAAAACAATGGTAAATATCTGATGAGCCATCCTGTTTCCTTTATATCCTGCATCCAATAAAAATGCCTTTGCAGTCACGTGCAGTGTCTCCTCTGAACAAACGGCAGCACCAGCTTCACATATCACCTCGAACTGTTGTTGGTGTGCTATGCACATACAGAATGACTGGCCAAAGGCATTTGAAGCGTGCCCCTTCTGCCTCAAATAGTTTTATGACTAAAAAATACGTAAACATAAAACTGAAATATCACGAGCTTTAATGGGTGCGCGCTGGAGTGACCTACATGACCGTGCCTGTGAGGCTCAGTCGAGACGATGTTTGCAAGTGGAAACTGTAAACTTTTGTTGCGTTTTGACTTGTTTAGTCACAAGGCACACTCTGGTATCTGCTTTCGGAGACTATTTTTGAAAACCGCTGTCCATCTGAACAGGAAATGCAAACTTTTTGAAACGTGCAGTACCGCACATGTGCTGCTCACTCTTGAATTTAACAACAACCATTTAACAAAGTGTAAATGTACTGCCATTTACTACACTGGCACGGTGCCTGCATACATGCTGTTGCGTCACTGGAGCTCATCGTTGAATGGAAATCACAGTGTTTTCAACATTTGTTGTCTTGTTTGTGTGGCGATTGTTGGTCAAATGTTACCTTCTGCATGTTACTTATCCCCCCCCCCAAGATAAGTAGGAACTAAGCAGTATTGTTTCCAGCAGGTCATTCTGGTGTAAGCAGGGCCTTAGTCGATAGTAAAACATTCTGCTTTAGAAAAGGTCATGGTGCACTCTTCCTGCGTGGCGGCTGGTGATAATGCGCGACATGCTGCTGACAGATTAATCAATCTTAAACTTGTTGACTCTGCAGTTTGGGCTCTACTCTTGTCGACCCGGCCATCCATTTCAGTGCAGTGGCTCTGGGAGAGATGTTTTATGCCCCGCGATTGTGAACGGTCCTAAAGCCAACAGGAAATATCCGGGGATTTGGCCACTCGGAGCCGGTGGAGACAGTCTATTTAGACATGGAGATGTGCACATCTTACACAAACTCCCAACATTCAAGCAAGTCCCACTGAACGAGTGAGCCGCTTGCAGCTTTCAGACAGAGACTTAAAAGCTGTAAAGACGACTTTCAAATCCCTAAGGTGCTTCTGAAGTGGGACAGGAAGTGGGGATTGAGACAGAATGAGGAAGAAGGTATTTGCAGCCTGCTGAGTCATTAGTGTTGCTCCTTCGCCAGATTGACCTACTCCTGGTATGTTGTATACATAGAGCGCACGAAGACATTTACCTGTCATGGTGACTCAGGTATATCTCTCTCTCTATATATACGGTATATCCCCATTTGTAATGCAGACATTCCTTCTCCCAAAGTTGCATAAGAGTTGAAAAGTAGGTCACTGATACCCAGAAAGCATATCAGATCTTTCTTGGCATTATTTTCTCCCGTCTCAGGCTTTCCTTTTTTTTTTTTTTTTCCCCCCACCTGTGGATGGAATGTCAACACACAGGTCTTTTTATTCATTCATGGAAATGACACGCGGCATGACTAAGGGACCATCCCATTTCATTTTGCTCTGCTTGAATGATGCACAGCGCAAGTATTCGGGCATATGTGTTGCTTAATTCCTATATTCTTTGTTCGTCGTTATTAATTATCCGATGTTCAATTCAAAGTGTGTTGTGACTCGACAAGTTTCCGCTCACCGTTAATTCAGTGAGTCATGTTGCAGAAGTCCTTCAGATTTGCATGATTCGCCACCTTGAGTTTTACAAGGCCGTTTGCTCACTGATGTTCTTGTCTAAAGCGTCTGTGTTGTGTATATTTCCAAGCAGTGAAAGGTACTGAAAGCAAAGTTTTAGGACCTAAACAGGTTGTTAATTTCTACTTGTTTATTTGATAATTGTCAAGAATTTCCAATCACAAAGGGACTGGCCAAGACAAATATTAGACAGAAAGTAGATTGAAAGGGTTTTTTAAAGAGCATGCAGGACCTGAAAGAGGTTAACCCATCTCGGCACTTAGAAACGACCTTGTGACTGATTTGTGGAAAAGTGTAAAGCATTTCTATGCATACTTGTGGCATTCTGTTTAAAATGCCAGGAATTATATTTTGAAGGTTTTAACTGAGCATGCAGTCTGGAAATACAAGACACCTTACCGCAATGACCCCACAGCTGCAGGTCTCTGACTAAATGTGTGAAATTGAGCTTGTCGGCTCCTGTGAGAAAACAAAAAAACAAACAAACCGCAGTTATGATTTACACTCTTATGGATGTAGATTTGTCCTGATTCTTTTCTCAGGCTTACATTGTCTCGTGAGATTGGAATCTGTATGAAACAAGCAGATGACACCCAATTAAATATTTGGTTGCTCACCACAATTCAACATCTCCTCATATCCGCTTAGGTATATTGATCTTTTGCAACAACTTTGGACTGTCTTTGTCAGTTCACATAATTTTTTTTAACACTGTTAATTACAGGCTAAATCTCTTCTTTATTGTCACAGATTAACAAACACTCGGCACCACGCTTCCCTAACCTATAGAACTTTATTTTTGTGTGGAGCATGACAAATATATGAATACATTATCACAACAAAGTAAAAGTTTTTTGTTATTTTTTTTTTTAAAATATTGTAATATTGACATTCTTGATGAATAATTAGCAGACATTATAGTGAGATATGACTTTGTATATGGAGAAAACTACATCACTTTTCTTTGATATAGAGCATATAACCAAGAAAAGACAACAAGATGAAATTACTGCTTTAAATTGTATATGCTGGCAATCGCATGCTGAGACCATGCTGTGTCCCTTGAATGTTTTTTGGATTTTTTTTTTTTTTTTTATGGTGCATGGACTTCCTCCCACAGTCCAAAAACATTTCCGGCTGCTTAATGACATTAAATTGCCAGTAAGTGTGATTGTATGAGATTTGCTCCATTGCCTTTGGTCCATGAATTGGATAATGTGACATAAAAGATGGATGGACAGTTACCCAGCACTGAAGGTGTCGTTCCTTGACATTACTGCACGTTGTCCTCTATATTTAACCACGTTTTCAGTTTTGTTCTCTCGCTCTGCCGCTCAACATTATTTCTGTCTGCTGAGGTAAATATCACTTGACATGCAGTTTTCTCATTAGCTAGCCAGTTAATGACGTAATTTTTTAAACTTTCAACAATTCACTGTAAAGTTAGAATTTTATTTTTAGGTACGAAAGATACCAATGTAAATCGGGTATCCCTGTTGACACATTTTGTACTTCACGCAGTGCACATGATTTGCTGGTGGCCTGTTACATAAGCTCCTGACGCCTTAATGGAAATGTACGTGGAGGATGTTTGCTTCTGACATCCCTCCATGCTGGAGGAGTCCACGCTGCAGGGGGGGGGCAAAGGAGACATTTGAAACGCTGAGCAACATGGCTTGAAGCTATGGATCCAAGTTTAGCCACGGACCTGCATTGAGATGGCTTCATATTTACTCTTTACCATATGTACATTGCTCAGCTCTTATGTTTCCTCCTCACTGACGTCGGTGGCACCTGTTAACCCTTTTGGAGGAAGTTATGAGGTGTTAACACATAAAGGAACATGCGCATACTCGGTTTCATCATAAGCAGGGAGACGAATCGACAAGGGTGACGTCTAGTCAGCTGTTCCATGAAGCTCAGAGGCTTCAGCCATACATTTTACGATGATTTATTTATTGTTTGCTTCATGCTCAGAACGGACAGCAATAGAAACAAAGTATTTCCTGTGAAGAATAATTAAAAGTGCTGTGGTATTTGCCGTAGTCTTCACTTCAGAACAGCCCTTAAAAAAGACAGTTATTGAATAAACTAGGTGAATATATGAAGTTAAAAATCTTATATTGACCCACTGTTTACTCATGAGTCTGATTGATTTGCGTCTTTTTAGAAGCTCCTCTCACTTAGCTGGCTGTTCCTGTCATGTTGCATCTCGTCCTTCAATCACATCACCTATTGATGAGCATAATACTGAAGGAGGGAGGCGTCTGAGTGACAGGTCACTGATTTGCACAGATGGCTGACCCTCTCTCTCTCTCTCTCTCTCTCTCCGTCTCCGACACTATGAGTGCCTACTGTTCCTCTCCCTTATGTTGACAGGGTGCTAACACGAGTGTCCATATGTCCTGCCCCCTCCTGAAGTTGATATTTGACCACTGGAGTGGAATGGTTTCGGGCTCGCATGGCTGCTTTCGAGCTGAGCTGTGTCTTTGTGTAGTTTGATCTGACCTTTACTCATCTCGGCTGTTGTTGTCGGGCTCCGGTTTTTAAACTTCACAGTGGCATTTCTATATTGTACATACCAGTGTGCATGCATGTCAAAGCCTGCTGTTTCCCATAATAGAAACCGCACGAATCCTTATCTCCAGTATATGTCGAGTGATTTGCTGAGTGTGAGTGGTACGGTTTGTTTACCAAACTGAAACCATCATTTTAAAGACTTTTTTTTTTTCTTTTTTCTTTAAAGCTCGCACAATTCAGTTTACCTCAGCCTGACACAAATTAGACTGACGGCTCCAAAGCTGTCGAGTGATTCACTCATTTAGTTCAAAGTGCGTCAGCCCAGATACAGGTTGTGGGTTCGCTTGCAGCGAAACATGTTCAGACAGACCTTTTTCTTCAGTCTTCACTTCTTTCTAACTCCACTGATACGGTAGCCCACCAAGAAACAGCTGTTGCCCCGCCTCCCCCTGTGTCCTCATCTCACTCTTTATTTTCAGACTTTTATCAACCTCTTGCCTTGTCTGCCTGTGATTAGCTCAGATTTTAGATGTCCTTTAACCTTTCCGTCTCTGTTTTCGCTCTTATCTATGAATCCAAGTGGCTGTGAGATTTGGCTTCTTGTTTTGCTTTGTTCTTGTTGTGTGGGTGTATTTTTTTTTTGCGCAGTTGTGCATCTCAATGTGGGTTAATCTTTACTGCAGGCACCGTTGGCTTTGAGTACTGGAATGCTGCTAAACCTTTTGACATGAGAGATGGAAATAAGGTGAAAATGAATAGAAAACATAGGGTAGAAGACTTGAGTCCAAGAGGCCTGTGAGCATAGGCATGAGTAGAATTTGTTTTCACTGGTTGTTTACAGTCATTTGTACTTTCTCACTGCTTCTACGAGAAAACTTTTTTTTTAATTAATTGCCTTTTTCATCTCCCCTTTGCCTGTCGGCTTTCAATCATGCACTTAGAGACTTCTTTGTATTCCTACTCATTTTTATTGCCTGTGTGACATCGCGTAGTTCCTCGTATCAGCGGCCCTCCCTTCAGGGGAAAGAAGTGTGCTTTTCACCGTGGAGGATGTGATGTCATACAGAATGCTGAGAAAGAAGGCAAACTCTTTCCTAATAGCAAAGCTTTCTTTTTTGTTTTAAAGTGTTATGTCTTTAAACCCAACTTATTCTTCACTTCTGTAGATGCACGCTGCGGTCTTTTTGAAGATAGGAATTTTACATGATCCGCTAACAAATGTTCCCCTCTTTTGTGTTTCAGGTACCCCAGTCAATATGTGTACTGTTCAGAGCATGGCTCGCCTGGCCCAACTCCGTCTGCCCAGGATGGAGACCACGACAGCCACGAGCCGGAGCAGGACTCCGCACAAAACAAGGTATGAGGAGGTTTTTCTTATTATGAAGTTAACTACTGTAGGAGCTCTAGTTGTGATACATGCGGTTTTCTGAGCTTTGGAGCAGAAACTGTTAAATTAAACTTGAGGTAAAGTTTCAACATGGCTGCCCGTTCGCATTGTCACACTTCCAGCAATGTTTAATTGTTGCTTTCACTTTTTGTGACAACTTTAGTAATCCAGCCATACAGCTCGTCCTTGATTGAAAGTTACAATGTTCTTGTGAATGAAATACAGTGTAAAGTTTTTGTTGATACTTAGGAAGCGAACAAGTTTCCTCAACGCATGCCGACTGTCTTACAACAATGTTGAGATCAACTGGAATTGCTTCAAATTGATTTTTCAAGAAATAATTTCTTTTTTAGTTAGGAAGTTAAAACTCTGACGATTTGAATGCAGTGTTATCATGTAGACTGAAAACCCTAGCAGTGTTATTTTACTCATTGCACGTAGTAAAATATGAGTTGGAGGAACACCTATTGGATTGTGTGAAAAAAAAAAACAAGGTTTACCTTATCTGTCCACCTTTACAACTGATAATCTCAGAAAATTGTCAAGATACTTAAAAACGTTGCTGGCAGTGCTGGCTTTACTCTGACTTCAACTCTAGATTTGCATGTTATGTTGTGCAAGTAGTGGATAACTTGCTTTTGAAATCCATCTATTGACTGTACAAATGAGGATTCCTCTGTCCATTCATGGAATTCTTGCTTTTATTTGTTGTTATGCTTGGGGCTAGCTTTGCACTAGCACAATCATGTGGAGGAAGCCTCTGTTGAAGAAAATATGTTCACAGTATGGAACTGTCTTAATGATGTCTGACCACATGCTCACAAAATGTGAAAGACTTTTGCCCCACAACCAACCCGAATGTGTAAAATGTTTTTACAACTTTGGCTGGGTGGGATTTGGGGGACTAGCTGAGCCTTGTGAAATATTTTAGCTGGTTAGAGGCTCGCTCGTGTCCAGCTAATAATTTTTTCTTTCAGGTAGCTTTCAGTTTATTACCAGACTCATTTCTCTCTGTTGCACAACTCTCAGCAGTCACATTGCCAACAGTGTTTTCAAATATTTGTTGTATTTCAATAATCAGCCAATGCTGATTATCTCAAAATCACATAATCTGCCTGAGTAATTGGTCTAAAAACTGTTGTGAGAGTTGATGTGATTTGGGACTCTTGTTGCTTTTTGCAACCAAATATTGTTGCAGACTGATCCCAAGTCTATGGATGTTATTAAATGTGCAGTGTTGAGTGATCTTGCAGGCAACGTCGACCTGAAACGAGCCAATGTTGTCTCAGGCCTTGGTCTGAGTGATAATGTCCCCCATTCCTACTGAATGGACCCTCCAAGTTGCATCAGAATGAATAATCATTTGGGGAGTGAGTGTGTGTCGGTATGCATTTGTTAGCGCGGAAGAAGGAGAATCATTGTATGGGCTCCAGCAACAAACAGGCCTGCCAGAGCAGTTTAACAAGCCTGGCAGTCTGTCACCAGTCGTATAACATGGTCTTTGTCCGGCAACAAGGAGCTTTTTCACATCCTGAGCCGGAAAGGGTCTTCTACATCTGACATTTTTGTATTCGAGATCCACTTTTGAAATGAACAATTCCCTGCAAAATACTTGCTGTCATATTTGATCCTGTAAGTTTTGTTTTGAAGCTTCTATTCAAATCAGGGCGACGATGACAAAACGCCTCTTTTGTGTGTTTGTTTTTTCAAGGCGGTGGACGAATGGACAACACACACCTCATATGATATGGGACTAGAAACGGAGAGAGCAGCGCTAGAGGAGCTAGCAAAGCACAGCATACATCATGAACAGGTAATGACAATCATTCAACAACTGATTACAGATATTGGTGAAACAAAGGTAACAAAATTACATTTATAATACACATGAAACCAAACATAAATTACTCCCATGTGCCAAAAAGCAACATACAAAAATCATAAAATCAGCATTCAGTGTATTAATTACATCAGAACTCCAAATGAAAATGTCACATGTAAATAATGGTTAATTCTGCGTAAACCTTGTATCACAGTTATTGTTGACAATGTGCGATACTTGTGGGAGGCTCCAGAGGCCTCTACTACGAACGGAGCTTAACATACCCTGGATCTCTCTGTTACCTGGGTTAACTTACCCAGACATTTGCGATCTACGAAGCAGGTTACTAACTTGGTAATTCAACCCAGGCCTTTTCATTCTTCCATTCTCTACATTGCACGTTCACATGGTGGAGGAGACGATTAATCTCCAAATATATGAAGAATTCAAACACATCAACCAGACTAAAAGCAACACTGTTGCCACAACCAAAGCCAGGAAAGAAATTCTTGAATCATGATACAATATGAATTTCTCACACAATATAAGCAGACAGGCACAGCACTACGATCACAATCAGTGCTCTTCCTTTTAGTTAATTTTTTCTGTCAAGTTCTTTGGAGGCTCTGCCCACCGTGTGAGCCTGTTTTGTGTTGGAATATCAATTCCTCACTGTGACAGCATTATTATTATTTGTATTATCATCATTATTTTAGACGTAACCCTCATGGAGCTAAACAGAACTTAGGGACAAGTCACAAACGAGTACAAAAACACACTTCAAAGGGCTCAGTGACAAGACTTTATTTTATGTCAAAAGGATTGCTTCTCTTCCTAAAAACTCTTTCTCTCTGAAGCGCCTCTCTGAAGCGCTGTGTTGCTGGTTCGCCATTCAGCTTAAGTTACCATGGTGATTTACCTCGCCAAGAGGTGAAGCAGCGACGTGGGATGGAAAACCCAGGGGACTTGTCCCCTGGGTTTACCTCTATAGGACAAAAGAGCCTGGTTTTCACAAATAACATTCTAAATGATGGTTCTGAATCACATTTGGTCAGGGTTTGTGAACATACTGCTAATCATTTCACCCTTCATATTTTTGTGTTTTTTTTTTCTCTCTCACCAGACTGTGATTCTACAGGAAGTTGAGGTGGAAGAGACAAAGCCAGACCCAGAGTCTGACACCACTGTACCCATTGCCCTTGAGCCAGAACCCACCCCAGAACCGCAGGCTGACCTGGACCTGCCGACTCCTCCCCAGGACCACGACCCGGAAGCCTCCGTGGTGTCCACTCCAGAACCAGCCCCAGCACAGGGCCCAGTGTCCGCAGACGCATCCGCAGAGACGTCTAGCGATGCCCACCATGCTACAACACCCAGACTGGACTCCAATCCAGCCACATCCCCAGATGAAGCTGAAAACACACCTACCTCACAGAGTGCTGGCCCCGCCCACACAGGGTAAGCTCGGGGTCACTCCTGCATTGCACAGGCCTGGTCTCTGGCAACACGAATTGGCTATAACCACAAAAAAAGTCACATTGGATTTTCAATCATAAATCATAATTGGCTAAAAGTGTATAGATATAAATTGAATGCTGATCTTAAAATGGTTAAAGCCAATTTCAGCCCAGCCCAGGAGAATTCTATTTAAATTGCCTACACAGTGTCATTGTCTGGTTAGATATTGTGTATTTTATTTGATATTTCTGTTGGTTCACTTTTGTTCCTCTCAGCTGGTTTTGTTTTGTTTTTTTAATTTTATGTTTATTTTTTATCATTATTATTTTCAAAACATTTTAATTTCTAATCCAACCACAAACTGAATGAGATGCTGAAAGGAGAGTTCACATCCTGGGACATTTCCGATTGCTCTTCATGGAGCTGGTGGCCAACATTTCGAAGTTGCGTGGATGTACTCGTGCACAGTGAACTTTTGAACCGGCTTAGTAATGAGCGACACAAACTTTGAGGGGATTCTCTTGTGGACATGGACCTTCAAACAAGATAAGCGGACGTATCCCGCGGTGTCCTTTTCACGCCCAGGGCAATTAAAGCAACATATGAAGACGTGCGCATCAACTGCCCCAACGGAGAGCAACCACTCCATCCCCCCAACGTCTATTTCTCCCCCATTGCCCCCTCTCTCTCTCTCTCTCTGTCTTGACCTCTTTCTTTAGCTCTATGTCGTGTATCTCCCCTCCTCTCTCTCTCCCACCCCCTCTTCTCTACCCTCTGTGTAAGGAGGTGTGGTAAACGCCATGTCCTTTCTTTCCCTCAGTGCAGTGCGGGTTGCCAGTGAAGGAGAGGAACTCCCACTAAACAGCTTTGTCTTTGCTGAGCACTCTGATTCACAGTGCGGGGTCATTCCCCCCGAACTGGCAACCTGTGAAAACTCCCCTTTTGGCAGCCCTCTCCGCAGGTGAGTTTCGAACCACCAGAAGCCGATCAAAAGCACAGAGACAGGTAATCAAGGTACAAAGCTTCACCTCTCTGCTGTGCGCAAACCGTCGGCCGTTCCCCCTTGCTCTCCACTTACTTTTTTTTCAAAACTTATTTTGGATTTCCGTTTTACACGGTTTTGCCTGCTCCAACAAAGGACTGTCAAAACTGTCGAATGAAATTACTATTGTGGGTTTTCTTTATTTTTTGCTGCACACTTATTTGTGTTTTTTTTTTTTTTTTTTTTGCCTTTCTTTACCCTTATTCCTCCTCCTCCTCTCTATTTCTATCTCTTTCCCGTCCACTTCATTGGCCCCATAGAATGGACAAGGCTGACATAGAGGACCAGCAGTCAGACAAGAGGCACGGCTCTGTTCCTGAAGCAGAAGTAGAGTCCACTAAAAGCCCAGTGGACCAGGAGCAGGACCCGCCGCAGCCCGAGCTGGAAGATGGGCCTTCCTCTTTGGACCAGGAGAGTAACGTTTCTCATCACAATCAAGAACAGCAGGTATTACCGCATGCTGTTTCTGTCGTCATTGTTAATGGATTTTAAAATTACTGGATTAAAAAATCAAAGTGCATTGAATTGCAAAAAATCCTATAAAGGATTTATCAAGTCCATCTTGTTCTGTCTCTCTTCGATTCCTCGCAAATGACCTGCATGTCCTCCGTCAGTGCATTCATGAATCTCTTCAGTGACCTTCCTATTTTCCTCTTGCCTCGTAGCTCTATCCGAAACATATTTTTTCTCTACATAGACATAACATACTTGACCAAACAACCGGAAAGAAAATGTGCAACATGAATTAATTATTTATTCAAATGGATGTTGACTTAAATACGGGCCTGCAAAAGCTAGACACATTCACATCCTGTAGTTGTGGGTCATAAAGGAAAATTTGACTGAACTGGGGATGAAAATAACCCTGAACAATGACGAGTTAATATACGTACATGGTTCAGGTGACGCAATTGGCTGACGTGATCCTGTAAAAAAACACACAAAAAATTCTGAAACGGGCTGCCGTGGACAAACACTGACATTTTACCAGGATGAGAGCATAATGACTGGATAAAAGATGCTGTGGGTCATCAGCTCTGTTCATGTGTCCTGAAAAGAGAGCGGAACAGACGATGACTGGCTCGGTTGCCTGGAGCATTGTTGAATATTCAATGTGCACATCTGTTTTTAAAGGGCATCCTTCAATTGTTTTAGACGACTGCTCACTCAATTTGCTTTCAATTGGCTCTTTATTGTTTCAGGTTAAAGAAAGATGGGTATCTGAGGGTGGGGGATAATAGGCAGCGCTTATTATCTGAAGATTGTGCTCATTTCTGATGAATAATCCGTATGCCGGGCCGCTGGAGTGTTTGCATAAGCGGCTGTCTGAGTCTGTGGATTTTTAGGATCAGACGCGTTCTCGTGAGGTCCAAAGGGGTGCTTATGTAAGCCATCAAAACATTACTCACAGCTCAATGCATCTCAATGCGTTAGCATCCAGCCACTCGCCGATGACCATGAACTGTCGATGGAAAACCCTTAATTGCCCGACACAAAATGCTCGTGACATGACGTGTAATTTTCCCAGTGAGTCACTCGCACTAATCAATCTTGTTAGTTATGGTCAGCCCACCGATCTTCTAATTAATTGTATTGTGTTTCTCTCTGATCTTATAAATAAAGTGATTCGAAGTGTGATACACATGTCTGTGTGTTTCAGGCAGGAGAAGCCAGCGTTGCTAGAGAGACTGACCCCTCAGTGCCCAGCAAAGAGGACATCCCCACCTTTGATGAGTGGAAGAAGCAGGTCATGGAGGTGGAAAAGGAGAAAAGTACGTGCATGCATTATTTACACACATTTAGATACACACACGAGATTGCAAATGGAGACAGCATGTCTACGCCTGAGTGCAAAGTCACGCGAGGCTCCGTTTTAGAGCCGCGTGCAGAGGCCCAACGGAGCCAAACTCAAATGTGGCTCCATGATGTTAATGTGACTTTGTTACGCCAGCTCAGGCACAGTTTGCAGCCGCTTCTCTGCAAACAAATGAGGCCTCACATGTCAGTTTTAATATGCATCTCTCTCTTTTTTTTCTTTGCTCATGTTTCCTGCAGTTTTAGCGCATTGTCATTGACGTCCTTCCTTGTGTTTCTATTCCCGTCTATCACCAGCTTCATCTACCTCTCATGTCTGCCACTGTGCATGCCGTGTGCAGTGGTCAATGTGCGTGTCATTGTGTGTTGCATAATCTCCTCCACAAGCTACTCTCAGGCGACACTTTTTCAATAGCCAATAATAGAGTTGTCACATCACCACAATAAAAAACATTCACATAAAGTAAAACATAGCCGACCGTTTATATTAACGGAGTAAGAAGGGATTGTGTGAGGCAAACGGGTGTAATTTAGTAACATGGAATGTATCATTACTGTAGAATTTAGACCTTTGACCAGCCACATGTGAAAGCGCCTCAATGCAATGCTTCCTCTTTCCAGGTCAGTCTCTTCATACCTCGACGAATGCCAGTCCCCATTCGGTGAAGAAGGTCCAGAAAAACTTTAAGAATAACTACGCTTCTGTGGAGTGTGGTGCCAAGATACTTTCTGCCAATAATGAGGCCAAGGTGAAGCCACATTCCACTCAGTCTGCATCAACACACTGCACACACACTTGCAAGACGGCATGCTAACACATTGGGCCATCAGATGGATGAAACTTGTGACAATGACTAAACATAAAACAGTGCTTCCTATATTTGCTGAGTGAACAAATAAATGGTCTATTGTCATGATATGTAATGATATGAGCACATCAATTCAGTTTTCATTGGAACCTAATGATGATGATTGAGGTTGATGCATTTTATTTTCCTTTTCAGAGCACTTCAGCTATTCTCATGGAGAATATGGACCTTTACATGCTAAATCCCTGCAGCAACAAAATCTGGTACTTGCACCGACACATTACTGACGTGTTTTTGTCGGTAATCCAAATGCAAGACTCCGACAAGTTTATCTTTCTACAAACTTCTCATTTTGTTTATTTCCCCGCAGGTTCGTGATTGAGCTCTGTGAGCCAATTCAAGTGAAGCAGCTTGACATCGCTAACTTTGAGCTCTTCTCCTCAACACCTAAGGACTTTTTAGTTTCCATCAGTGACAGGTAAACCCTTTGTTGTGTACGCGAGCACAAGCATACACCGAGTCTTTTAACATTTCATATATTTCAGACCCCAAAGTCAGCTTTTTTTTCATAGCGCAATGTAAAAAAATAAAAACAATGCCCCGTGTTAGTTGGAAGTTGGTTGCAAAGCCTATTTTCAGTCCAACACTTTGTGTGTGAGTGAAAAGAGGAAAATTGTCTTCAACAGAAAAACAAATTAACACAAATTCAGTGCAACACAAATTTTAATGCTGCTGCTAATTCTTTTGTTGTTGTTTTTTTTTTGTAGATATCCGACAAACAAGTGGGTGAAGCTCGGTACTTTCCACGCCCGAGATGAGAGAATCGTTCAGAGCTTCCCACTGGATGAACAGCTGTATGCTAAATATGTGAAGGTACTCCTGTTTTCTCGCAGCGAGAGCACTTTAAACTTTCACACTGATGAAAAACGTCTTGAGTCGATCACAGTAGCGCGTCACAAAATGTGACGGTCACACATTGAAAGACTTAAGCTGAAGCTCCTGGGGCTCTCTTCTGATTTCATGGCAAAATGTCGATGTCATCAAGGCTTCCAGTAAACCTTCCCATGAATGAGTGAAGAGCAGTAAATGTGAGGGTGGAACAGACTTTCACTTTAAAAGACTGAAGGGCAGACACCCATTTATACAGGGTGTTTTAGTACACTTGGGACATCACGTCATTGTGTGGAGTTACAATTTTGTTTTTTAAATTTAGTTTAATTTTAGACTGTTAAATATGTGATTTTTACTTTCTAGTTCAGTTTCCAATGTGATACAGCATCAATTAAATAAAAAATCAGGCAAACAACCCTCAATCCTTTGTTTGTCTGACTTATGTTAGGATGGTATTTGACATTTTACCAACGCCTTACCAGGTCATCTCCATTCGTCCCGACACCCCTATGTCTACAGTCTGACTTTCACTTTTATCTTGTCACATTAACTCGCACAGTCTATGAATTGACCATCACATATAGCCTCTCAGTAGCACTCGAGTAGTTATTTGCATGTTCCCTTTTTAATAAACTGTATATGAAATGATCCAGTTTTGTAAATATAGTATTATACCGCTGTTAGGTTTTTATACAAAGTCTGTTGCTTGTTATCTAGTTGAGTACATGTTATTATGTTGGACTTAATTATTCCATGTTTTGTTTTTTTTCTGAATGGTCTGCCTCCTCACATTTCACACTCTAAATATTCAGTGTTGAAAAAGTTGATTAATGCTGGATAATTGCCTCCTTTCATACGAGTGTGGGTGTCATTTGTGGGAGTTTACCATGATTCATGTGTGCTATTCTGAAACACTTGCTTATCTTGCATAAACACATTTTTCAGTGTGATCTGCTTTGTTCGCACTACGATTCAATGTTTTTTCAGATTTCTTTCAAATGTACCTGTCCAAAGCTTGTTGCTCAGTTTGTCTGTGTCTCCATCTCCCCTGTGCGTCTGTCTCACTGCTTATTAGAAGCATCTCTGTATTATCTTGCCTGTGGAATGTCGCGTAACAATATTCTTGTATATATCAGCAGAGCATTTGTCTTGTAAGCGAGCTGAACTGTACGCAGTATCTTGATTTCCTTATAGCTTGAATCAGTCGTCACTGATTTCTTTTTCTTGTTTTATTTCTCTCTCATTCTGTCCGTCTTCTGTCTTCTTCTCGCATCAGATGTTCATCAAGTACATAAAGGTTAGAACTCTTCTCTATATGCAAGAGATTGTGATGGGCTTGAACACATTTTTAATGATTAGAAACTGGAATGACTGGGTTGCATCTTTATTGCATGTGAATAAAGGTTAAAGAAGAACATGCACATAGATTGTAACAACACAACTTGGTATTTCTATGTGGTTGGTGGATTGTGGGCTTATGGTAGGGCTGCACGATATTTTGTTAATTTATCATCATTGTGGCTTTGTTTGCAATGCAGGTGTTGCAAAAAAAACCAAAAAACTAACTCGGCTGCAATAGATATAAAGTTTCCATACACTATTTCAAGCTCTGCATGTACCCATACTTCATTAGATGAAGCTTTGCTGCCCTGCATGATGCTGACAACTGATTGCAATGAGCTCAAATCTCAAACGTTGCATTTGAAAAAAAACAACTTCAAAGCACAGAAATTGATGCAGATTATTAAAAACGGCAGTCAACAAGCTGGCCAGCTTCTGCACTACAGATGAGCATGTCCTACATAAAAAGAAAAGCCACAAAAGTTGCATTTGCATTTGGTTAAAACTAGTTCAAATATATTGCATGATTAACTCTTATCGCGCAGCCCTCGTTTCTGGGTTTTAGGGTTAATGACATATTTTGGGGGGATTTTTGGGGTTTGACCATGTGGCTCGTTGGTATTTTCAGTGTCACAGTTTCCATTTGTCCTGCAGGTTGAACTCCTCTCGCATTTTGGATCCGAACACTTCTGTCCTCTTAGTCTCATCAGGTATGACGATATCTTGAATTTGGTTGAAAACTTTGCCATGATGTGCATCTTGCTGTGTTCAGATGGTGGTTGGATAACTACCTGGTGCTGTATAACTAGTATGTCTTTTTTTTAGCACAGTAATTTACCGTTTGTACAAAACTATCGACTCCAATGAATACTTTAATCTACTGGTAATATATTGCACAAATAAGTGTGTTTCAGTCTCACCAAGAGAATTCACTGCCTCTGCTGTTTGATATTTTCAACCTTTTCAGCCTTGTTTCTTTCAGTTTTCTTGATGATGTAACCCGGTATTTGTGTGTTTTGTGTAGGGTGTTTGGTACCAGCATGGTGGAGGAGTATGAGGAGATATCAGACTCCCAGTACCCGTCTGAGAGACTAGAATACTTGGACGAAGACTTTGGTGAGATGATTTTTCTTTGTCCACCCACTATGTATAAAATGCACATAACTTGTGCAACTACCTCGGTGAATGCATCGTCCAGTTATTTCATTCGGCAAAACAATCCATAGCATATTATGAGGAAACCACAGAGAAGAGTTGGATTCCAATTTTGGGCTCTCGGTAGGTTTCCAAAAATATGAGTTAAAAGATTACCGTTTTGCAACAACAAAGAGTTTGTGTTAGCCCAGTTTTCAGAAGAAGGTGTGAAAGAGCAGACAGGTTGGGTGTAAACAATGTTTTATTTGTCATGCACAAAACATATTTACAGAAATGATTCATTCTCTGCCTTTTAACACCCTAAGGAGCAGTGGACAGCGCCGTGTAATGCTCAGGGAGCAGAGACGAGTGTCTGGAGTATCTTGTGCTAAAAAGTGTCCCAGCTGGGTTGAAAGGTGGTGATCTTAAAAGAGGTAGTGAGATCAGTTATATCTTATGTGTTATAGACCTAATTAATTGACAGGAGGCTGAACTGGAGTTGGCAAAGGTTGGGTCTTTTTTTTTTAACGGAGCGTGAGCAGAGTGGACGTCGGAGGAACAGCTCATGTCATAACGGCTAATGGAAAGAAAAGTGAGGAATTTTATGGCTCTATCAAATGAGGATGTGCAGATGATTAGTTTTTAGAAAGGAGGATATGATAGACACGGGGTTTTGAAAACATGATCCACTCTGGGAACTTGGAATGGGGAAATGCTGAACAAAGAATAAGTAGAACCAATGGTTTCAGGTGCGTTTGAGGAAGGTGCTTATTTTTATACTTTGTCACTTAAAATGTGCTGCCTCATTCTCTTTCAGATTACCCACCTGGCTACCAACCATCAGAGGACAAGGCCTCAAAAAACCTGCTGGGTTCAGCAACCAGTACGTACACACTAACGCACACATGCTCATGTAGCTTTTATAGATAGACTCCGATACCAGCAGAATACAGATGATATTATTAAAGTATAAAGGCTTCAATTAAATGGGAGGTTTGGCAACCAACTAATCACTGTAATTGCATTCAGGCTGTCCAGCCCTTTTTTTTGTGCTGTAGACGTGTGAAATTAAAAAAAAAAAAATAAAAAAAAAAGTCTGCCCCTTATTTTCACGATAACTACCAATATACTACTACATGATGCAGTCAATCAAACAAAACTAACTCTATAGCCTCAGTCAGACTCATTCCAGTGGGTTGAAGTTGTGTGTTTCCGCAGTATTTTAAGCCAGTTGGTGTCACATTTTACACAGTCTGTGGTTTTTAGGGTTGCAGAAATTCTAAGAAAAAAATGTTTTTTCCTCTAAACCACACAGTGGTGCCCTTATGTCTCCTGCTTTAGCAAAGTGAGGACGAGTGCAACCCCCTCAAACATGCTGCGCACACAAACAGACCTCTGGGCCTCTCACTTTAAATCCATGAAAAGCAGCACAGGATTTTTTTTGTTTTCATCAGTTAAGCAGGCTTTGAAAACCAGATAGAAATGCCTTGAGGAAATGAAAAATAAGGTAGGGAAAAACAATTCTGAAGCCCAAGCAGGTAAAAACAACGAAAAACAACTGACAGACGCTGTAGTAAAATTGCTTGGAGAACATTTTTGTCTTCAAGCTGTTTTCTTCCAGTAACATCCCTTCTGACGATGTGAATGTGTTGTGTGTGTGTGTGTGTGTTTTTTCTCTGAAGATGCCATCTTGAATATGGTGAACAACATTGCTGCTAACGTGCTGGGAAGCAAACCTGAGCTGGAGGGGGGAGCAGAAGGAGGAGGTACAAGACCCTCAAACACACTACTCTCTTTATTTTGTTTATTCTCCCTCCAGCCATGCCCCAGAACTCCCAGCTCATATTCAGCAAATATTGTCAGCTGTCAATACAGTGACTGTACTTTGGCTGAGTTGGTAGAGCGGGTCGTCTTCCACTCCCTAGATTGGTGATCTGATCCCTCATCTCACTCACTGTCCATGTGTCGGATGGTCTTTGAGCCAAACACTGAATAACAAGTTTATCCCAATGCTGCGCGTGCAAGTCGCGTGGCAGCTGTCACAATGGCGTCGGAATGGGAGGATGCGACTTATCGTGTGAAGCTCGTTGAATCTGCAGAAATGATGACGGAGCTTTCTGGAAGTTTTAGTCTTCATTTAGCAGCGGTAGAAATACGATCAATGATTTTTATCATATTGTTTGATTTTGTTTATGCAATTCTAACAGTGAAGTTTAACCTACTATTACTCTTAAACTCATACAGTTGATATTTTGCTATAACAGTTTTTTCTAATTTGAAGTTAAACACGTGCAGTACATCACTGAACATCATTGCTTTTAGGAGGCACTGATGCATGCTGGGTCGGCTAATTGTTTCTACATGTCCTCAAGGAGGATTGGTCCGTGTGGCTTCTCATTTCACGGCTTCTTTTCTGGGAGAGATAGTTGGAATAGATTCCATTACACTACTAACACCCAGCCTCCAAAACAGTGAAAACTCACAGTTGTCTTTGTTTTAGTTGCATAAAACAGGATGAGTAATATACAGTCTGTGTCTATTCTGGTCATTTTAAACTAGTTTAATAAAATTTGATTTAAACGAATCACAAGATGTGTATTTTAATTCCATTATATATTATTCTCTGAAATTGTAAATGTTATACTGCAGTTTGGTACCCTGTTGTCAGATTATGGCCATTATAAAACCTTGCATCTGCTATGGGTGAAGTGAATTTGTGGAAGTGTTTCCGAGCAGGTGTCTTTCAAACGCTACAAGACTCATGTCTTCAGGGATGTGTGGCAGATAATAATTAAAGATGGCTTACAGTCAGTTATGACCTTGCTTCTCTCAGTCCTTCTATTGTTGATTGTTTCTCAGAACAACCACTCAACCGGTTTTTACGTACATAGCAATTCGCAGCTTAATCATTTGCATCAAAGGTTAGGTGAAAGTCTTTAACATGAGTCACCCATTTCTTGGTGGAGACACAAATTGTATTTTAGTAATATGAATACTTTTCTTCCTGAGACGAGAGTTAACAACACCGTCACAGATCCCAGATGTTCTCACTTTATGTAAAAAGGCAGCACACATTTCCTCTTTTTCTGCATTCTGCTGTTACATATAGTGTGTGGTTGCCTTTTTCTCTCTTGCTTCATCTCATACCACCAGAATCCCCCCACACACACACACACACGCACGCACACACACACGCACATATTGTTTGGATTAACTGGCTCCTAAACTGGGTCACTTTTATTTTTTCCTTTTTTCTTTTCAGTAAAATGTGAGCCGATGCACAGTCTGAAAGTTCACATACGTATGTGCTGAGGCAGCCAGATGTTTGTGTGCCTGTTGGCAGGGGGTCTCCAGCAGCGTTTTAAGCAGGACTGTGGCGTTCACTGTTTTACTTGTTGGCAGAGAAGTCGGCTCAATTCACGCCGAGGGGGAGCTCTGACGTCTTAGGTCTATTTACCATGGACAAAGTTCTCACTCGGTGGAATTAAATTAAGGAGAAAAAATGTTCAAGCCTCGGGTCATTCTCATGCGTCCTTAAGTCCGAACGATACTTTCTTTACATGGGTGTATCTGCCAAACTTCCAAGAAGATGTTGATAAAACTAAGTTGTTAATACATAAAAAATGAATGTGATTATTTTCAAACGAGAGTCAGCTTTTTGTTCTTTGTGTTTCTGTTAAATGTAGATGTCTTATACTTCAGAACCAGTTTCCGCTCATTTGCTCAGAGCAGAAGAGAGAGATCAGTTCAAACTGGACCAAACTGGTTCACAGTATTTTCCTTTCTTTCTTTCCCCCCCCCCCCCTCGTCAAACTCGGATCTGCACGGTACATTGCTTACCCTGAATCTACTCTCTGTCTCCAGCAGCCTGCACTGGACAAATCAGGGCAAATAGCTTGACTTTTCAAGCCTAAATGTAATCTTAAACACTTATCTTGTGTTAATTGTTGTGCTTTTTTCCCCCCACATCCTAGTCAACATCACAGCAGAGGTGGACGTTAAAAAGTCAAACAAAGACATTGCAGCTGAATCAGCTGAAGCCCCTCTCGAACTGACGGGGTAAGAATCAACATCGATGAAGAAGTTTAACGGGGTGTTTTAGTGATACTTTATTTCGAGATTTCATCAAAAGGGCAAACATTTGTCGATGTATTCATGATTTTTTTTCCTCACATTCAGGCTGGAACCTGCAAAACCAGAACTGCCAGCCGTTGAGGAGGACTTAAATACTCCCAGTGACACTTCTGTATCCCCTCCCCCATCATCCGACGGTCCTGAGGACAGGCAGATTGTCACTCTGGTGGAAGAGGAGGAGGAGGATGAGCCCAGACAGTCAACTGTCACTTTGATGGAGGAGGAGGCTGAGGAAGAGGAAGAGAAGCGAGAGGAGGAGACGAGGAAGGAGGCAGACAGGAATCAGCGGGAGAGCCAGGCGTACTGTCCATTCTCCACCCTCTCGTCCCTGTCGCTGTCCTGCATGGCCACTCTGCCCGAGCTGCTCCATCGCTGGTGCTCCGCCCGGCTGGCCAAAGAGAGACTGCGCAGCCTCAGGAAGAGGCACCTGAGTTCCCAGACACAGACTGCACCTGCTGTCAACACCATTGTCATTGATCACACACCCCCTCTGAGCCAGGTTCGAGTCAAAACTACTCTTCAAGAGGGTCTTCCTCTTACAGAAAAAGCTCCCGAGCCCGAGGCGACGGTTAAGAGCCAAAGTGAGGGCAAACCTGTTTTTGAGGTACACACTACTGACACAAATCCCAGCACGCACGCGCCCGACGCACACACTCCCGAACTCGGCATCGACCTCGAGCCGAGTAGAATCTCCAACATCCCCCCTCACAGCTTCTCGGACGTCCACAGCTCGCTGTCGAGGCCGACCCCCACCCACGAGGAGAAACTCTTATCTCCAGTAAAAGACGCAGCCCTGGACCCCGTCCCAACTCCACCCCTCCAAACTGCCTCCATCCCTGAGACGCAGCAAGCAAGCAGTGCCAGCTCTGCCCTTTCTGTAAGCTCCCCCTCACAGTCCCTGTCCTCCGAGACGGCCTCTGTCAGCGTCGCGGTTTCTGCTGTCAGGGAACAACCTGTGCAGCCTCTTCCCACCGCATCGCGGCCCGAAGACCTTATCCCCCCTCCCACCGAGCTGCCAACAGCCGCCCCCACAGCCGACACTCTCACAGACGCAGCGAAGTCGGGTACGGACAGTGGGGACACCCACAGACGAAACGTCCTGGATTCTCAGGCTCACGGGGAGCAGGGGGACTCTCCCCTGCAGATGGGAGAGTCCCAACGGGTGGAGGAGCCGGTGGAAGATGAGTTCTTGGGCACTAATGGGAACGGCAACATCCACCGGACAGCCACAGATTTCTATGCAGAGCTGCAAAACGGAGGGGATTATAACGGCGGCGGCGGGGGGAATGGGAACGGCGTGTTATCGAACGGTGGGGCGGTTCACGGATCCAGCCAGAAGGAGAGCGTGTTCATGAGGCTGAACAACAGAATCAAAGCTCTGGAGATGAACATGAGTCTGTCCAGCAGATACTTGGAGGAGCTCAGCCAGAGGTGAAGTCACAAAACACAATGAACATAATATTTCTGCCATACAAAGAAATGCGGCTCTACCCGTTTGCTGGGCAATGATCACATGTTTGATTTATTTTGGATCAGTTCATTTCAAGCTGATGCATTATGTTGCTTCTGTCATTTCCAGGTATCGTAAACAAATGGAGGAGATGCAGAGGGCATTTAATAAGACCATCATCAAGCTGCAAAACACCTCCCGCATTGCTGAGGAGCAGGTCACTTTGCAAATACTTGATGGAGGCACAAATAATCCATGCATGGACGTTATAATTGTTGATTTCATGGAAGCCTTTGGGGTTTGTCTCATTTTTAACCGAACAGGACCTGAAACAGACCGATTCTATCCACATGCTGCAGAGCCAACTAGAAAATGTCACAAAACTGATGCTTAATCTCACCGTCACTGTCGGCCAGCTGCAGAGAGAGGTAAGATGCATTTTAAACCGCATAATACTTGGTTCTTCTTTCATTTGTGTACAGCGCATGAGTTGAGAGAGCTCACACGGTATTGTGTGACCGAGCTATATGGCTTCACAGCAGCCAAGTATTTCATTCCAAATGAAAGTTGAAGTGGAAGTGTTTGGATCATATCGTCATTTGGCAGTCTTCCATGGTTTATCTGCTTCTCATCCTCATGCTGGATAAGGGGAAGCGCAGCACAGATGTCAAGACGAATAAACTAGATTTTAACTGCAATACTATCCCAAAGCTACAGGTCTGATGTATATACACACACACAACATAGAAATTCTGATTTAATTTGGAGTTGATTTAAACAGTTTGTGAAGAATAATGGAGAACATGCAAACTGCACAGAGACATGTCCACAAGAGTCCAACACATGAGAAGAACCTGGGGAAACGATTTATCGGTTTCAATACATTAAGTAAGGTTTGATGTTTTTGATGTTTTAGACTGCTTTTTCTCTGCAGGTGTCCGACCGGCAGAGCTACCTGGTGGTCTCTCTGGTCTTGTGTCTCTCTCTGGGGCTCCTGTTGTGTCTGCAGTGCTGCCGCGGCTCGTCCCCCAGCCCCAGTAGCAACACTACCGCCCTGCCCAAGAGCAACCACTACCCTAGCCCCAAGAGGTTTGTCACACACACACACACACACACACACACACACACACACACACACACACACACACACACACACACACACACACACACACACACACACACACACACACACACACACACACACACACACACACACACACACACACACACACACACACACACACACACACACATGCACCATGCTTGTTCTTTTGTCTTTTCTTAAACATAACAACTACCTAACCCAGCCCCTAAATCTGACATTGAGCTTACCCTGATTGAAATCGGATCACTAAAATCACATCTCAACCCTCAAAAACATGGAAACCTCTACCTTATGGAGAATTTTGCTCCCCATAAGGTCAGTCATACCCCAGTGAAGTTCCATCTCGTACAGTTTTCTACTCTGAAAAGCGAATGAAACGATAACACACTCGTTCCATATTCATACAATTCCTTAACATTGCACCGACTTCAGAGAACTTTAAGCTTAAAATTCTTCTCTGGTCATCTTCTCTGCTGTCTGTCCAACACGTCATCATCCCCGTCCTTCCACTTGTACGGGAACAAGCTGGACGAGCCGCAATGTGAACAACCTTTTTCTCAAGGTTTTCTTTTCTCCTCGCCAGATGCTTCTCTTCCTATGACGACATGAGCCTGAAACGCAGGGTGACCTGTCCACTCGTTCGCTCCAAGTCGTTCCACCTGTCCTCCACAGAAGGTAAGAGCTCTTCGCCAGAATGTGCACACTGCACAATTCTCTCTTCAAACATACCTCCTTTGTTTTCTCCTCTCACCGTTTCTCCCCATCGTGACACTGAAACATCAGTAAAGCAGGGAGTTGCTCTGCAGTCGCAAAGTCCTGCCTCTGTCGTAGAACCGCAACTCTTTCAGGCTTCGCCGCTTCAGAACCGCGCAGCTCTTGCAATAGGATTGTCTGCCTTCAAACACTACCCACTCATTCTTTTTCATTCTCGCTCTCGATACCTTCACTGTGTCGTCTCACATGTGTTGCCAGCCTGTAGTGGCTCGAAATCTCTGGGTGTTTGTCAGTGCCTGAAGCAACACACATGCACAGGGAGCGGCTGGCACAGGCAATGAAAGAATCAAGTATTTGATTTATGAAACCTGAAACTCCCCCTGCTGTTCATTATCCCTCAACTGCGTGTGTGTGCGTGCATGTGTGTGTGTCTGCGTGTGGGAGAGTTTGCCCTTGAGGGCCTGTCATTGCCAGCTTGTGTCCATATGCAGGCTGAAGGAGTGTATTATTAGAGCACAATGCTTCGCTGGCTCATGGTAGACATTTGCAAGTAGTAATTGGTAATTACGTGCTTCTTCTGCGACATCAAGTTAATGTTAGTCAAATTACTTGTGTTTATTATCTGATAATGGACCACGATCACTGCAGTTTTGTTTTTTATTCAATTCCTGTATTGCATAAAGAAACTACTTGCAAGGTCACTTCATGCTTGTGACATGTATGTTTTCCTGTTTCCCATTCCACCATTAACCTGGCCCCTCTCTCCCCTCCCCAGTAGGTCCAGATGACTTGTACATTGTAGAACCTCTAAGGTTTTCTCCAGAGAAAAAGGTACAGTGTCTGCTGGCTGAGTTATGGCCGCCTTACCAATAACTTGCTGTGTTTGTTTTTTTTTGTTTTGTTTTGCTTTAAGTTTCGCTCAGTGTGTCCAGTGAATTTGTTAGGGCAGGAAATGACCTCTTCGCCAGTCACCCATTTCTGAGCTCAGTGGCGTAATCGGGTTGAATTCATCACAAAATATCCTTTAACCACTCCTTTGCTGGAACTGTGTGCCAGTAAATCACCACTTCATTCACCTTCACCAGATGATTGTTTGGGGTGAATGAAGCGCGGTTGAACCGTGCCTCGAATTCGCTGTGCAGCACGTTGGTTTCTGCTGTGAATAGTTTTTGTGTCGGTGATTTGAGAGTTAGTTTACAGCGTCCTGTTCCTATACTCCCATCATTCCCTGTTAAACTTTCCTGCCCTTCTCTGACCAGTTTGTGTAGCATCAGTATCTAGCACAAAGGTGGTTAATACGGCATCATATTACTAAATGGATCTCGTGTTTTTTTTAACGTTTCAAAGTACATTTACACCTTTGTTTTGTTTTCTTTCTCTTTAGAAAAAACGTTGCAAAGCAAAGTCACTGGACAAGGTTGAGACTCTGAAGGCCTTCGCTCCCTCTGGCCTCCTCACAAATGAAGGTCCCAAATGTAACGGCTTCCAGCCATGCCTCCCTGCGCCGCCGCCGCCACCGCCACCCCAGCTCTTGTCTCTTCCGCCCCCTCCGCCGCCCCCCCTTCCTCTCCCGCCGCCCCCTCCCCCTCTTCCGCCGACTGCTGTACCACTTCCTCCACCTCCATCAACAGAGGAAGTGTCACCGTTGCCCACGTGCACCGCAAAGGAGCTCTCGCCACCAGAGACCACCAGTTGCAGCTCGTCCACCCATTCCGACGAGTCGTACACGAGCCGCCTCCCCCCTCCCTCGCCCATCTTCCCGTCGGCCGGCATGTGTAATGGCCACGGCCTCTCCTTCCCCCTCGGCCAACCGCCCGCCAAGTCCCGTCAGGAGAAGCGCTCCGTCAAGCGGCGGAAGTCTCGGCAGACGGAGTTGCACTTCCCCCACATGCCACCGGGCGGCGTCGGCTCCCTGGCCAGCCTGCAGCAGCTTATGAAGGGAAGCAAGGAGATGAGCGTCGGGACCATCGGGGTGACGGCTGTCACCGGACATGTCTGAATACACACACACACACACACACACACACACACTGTACTGTAGCATACTTGACTGGGAGAAATGGTCATATCACAGCCCAAAGAACTAACATTTCCCATGAGCACCCAGGCGCACCGTGGAACTGAATTGGGTACAGCAGCAGTAGCTTGACATCATGAAATCCTCATCCACTCACGTCAAAGACCTGTTTACAGTTATGTGCCTTTCTATCAGTTGTAGACCTTTTTGATTCTCAAAAGCGTGACATGTGAAAGGATTGCTGGAGTGCACAGAGAGAGAGAGAGAGAGACACTCTGTGGTGGGGAGAGGACCATCAACACAATTCAAAACCATCAAGACGGTTTTATTTCCTCCTGGATAAGCACATTGTCCCACGACGAATCGAGCACCAGTGACTTTCTCCTCCTCCCGCTCCGAGCTCAGTGTGGCGACGGCCTGACCTCAACTCTGCAATTACTCGACAAGTATTAGGATGCTCTGTGGGATGACGCGTGGGAAAGCTGCGGAGCTTGACAAACCGCTTTCTTATCCTCGTTTTCTTCTGGAGCGACCGCAGGTGTTTGTACGGGACCAGAGTGTTTAACTTTCACTGTGCAATGTCCCAGATGTTTTTCTTCTTCTTCTTCTTCTTCTTCTTCTGTCTCTGTCAGTCAGTTCCAAACCAGTTGTGAGAGCTGAATGAAGAAAATAATTTTGCATGGTGTGAAAGAGCCCACGTGTGTCCCGGTTTAATGTCCTACCTCCCCTTGTAATACAAATACAGAAGCAGCCGTCTGTAGACAATCGCAGGAAATCTTTTAACTTATTCCGCTGTTTGAAACTGTGCTCACGCGAAGACTCTCACGCTGGAACTGTGATGAAGCCACACTTGGTTCTGTTCCCGTCACGTTTTACCACACCTCTGCTAATGTTGCTCGTCTCATCGATCTTAATTATGTTCAATGCCAGGTTCGAAACAACCGTTTCACTATGAAGGGCACAAAGAGTAGCAGATCTGAATGTTTACACTTCTATCACACACAAAAACCTACCGAGACGCCTGCAGGCTGCTCCGACAGACCAGTTTTATTTATCTATTTATTTATTTAAGTGACTAGAGATGTTGTTTTTTTAAATCTAGCCACTGGTTTGTCAGTCCTGCAGCGTCACTGTAGTTTATTCCTGCATTAATGTTTGTTGCATATAAATATTACTCGATGGTACCGACACACAAAGGTCACATTGGAGGGGTGTTTTTTGGTTTTTTTTTCTTTAACAATTGATTTCACTTTATAACAGCTTCACTTTACTTTGACCTGAAGTGTGAAATATGTATGATGGCAGTCTCGTTTTTATAATTAACAAAGAATATTGCTGTCGGTGTCGTCACACGGCTGCTTCTGTGCGTGTCTACTGCTGCTGGGTGGACGGAGACGATGGAACGGGCTGAGCTGCTTAGTTACTGCGCTTGTTTCCACGTCTTTATTCGATGAGGTTACTGATTTAGTTTGAATGAGTTGAATGATTTTCCTGCAGTAACATGAGTTCACACACTGCAGGTGGATGAAGTCGTGAAAGAGGGGAGTTTTTTTGTAGTTTTTTGTTGTTGTTGTTGTCCCGCCCCCGATGCATGCAGTTTCGGAGCGGCTCCGAGCCGCTGGTTTTGTACACGTGTCGACAGAGACAGAACCTCTTTTTTTCCCCCCCCTTTCCTTCTCGATCTCGTCATTCTCCCACCAGAGCCGATCCCGCCAGCCATTCGCAGAGCTTCTCTCCACATGTCGTCGCTCACCAGACTGACCACTCCCCCACCCCGCACCCCACTGCACGACCTTCTCATGTGGAGAAGACTCAATATGCCTGCTTTTATTAACCACTCTTGTCGTGTCCCCCCGTTGGAAGCTTGAGAAGCTTCCTACTTAAATGTTTCTGTGCATCCGCTCCGTCACGCCCTACGTTTTTAAGTCATCGCTTTTATTCATTCATTCACCCTGTGTTTTGCTCCGCCTCGAAGAATGACGGTGGTGAGGATGAAATGAACTGTTGCTGAATAAAGGGAACGCAGTATAAATGGATCTGATTCGGAACACTATTGATGTGATTATATATGTTTCACAAGCTGAGCAAATCCTTTTTCTTTTCTTTTTTTTTTTTTTTAACTTGTTTGGATGTGTGTGATGTTTGTGTGTCCACTTGTATGTGTGTGACATTTTGGTCTACTCCGTGTGTGCGTGCATGTGTGTTATGATCAAGACTACTTGGGATCTGCTTCTACCCGTCATAACACAGCAAGAGAAGGAGTAGCTCAGTGTGCACTTTGTATCACTCCTCATGCCTTTTGTTTTTCTACCTTATATGTCAAGTGCTATCTCCTCTCTTCTTTCTTTCTTTCTCTCTGTCAGTCCTCTGAGGAGCTGCACAGTATTCTCAAACAGGAGTGAGTTACTACGAAAAGATGTAGTGCCATTAGAAACTGTGAATTCTTTTTAAATAAAGTACTTTTCCTTGTCTTTCACTTTGCCTTTGTTTCTTATTGTGTCGCTGTATGATCAGCTTCCACCTGGATACTGCTGGAGAAGGAGAAAAAAAGTTGGAATCAGTTGGAATCCAATCCCAGTGTCCTTTTCAGTTAAAAAGAAAATGCATTTTTCTACCTCAGGGTTTAACTCGCACAATCACATTGATTGAACATCTGATCATCGCTTGTGCAGTGTGAACAACTAGAGCCAAAGAACAGACGACAAAAGATGTTGAAGTACGTGAACTATAACTACGTAGATTAGACAGAATTGCACAGTTCAGGTGAGTGGAGAAGGGAAGTGGTGACCAGGCACTATCAGTTGCGTAACCATGGAGTGAAATGTGGGGGCCCGGCTCAGAAAAGCCAGTGAAACTGTACAAGCTTGCAGGCATGAGCAATGTGTAGGCTGCAAAGGCTGACACAGCTACTTCCTCCTCCTCACAGAGCCGGAGACAATCCCAGCAGATCTTCATGGAACAACTCCCTTCACAGGGTAAATACACAGGGACGGTCAAACGCTCACATTCACAGGCGATGTGGTGTCAGCGGGCAGCTTCAGACGTATGGTTTGTGACTGAGAGGAAACTGGAACACCAAAGAAAAGCCACCAACTACAGGGCTGACATGCAAACTCCATCTGGTTCACACATCACACATCTGGTTCATTTTCCTTGTGGATCATTTTGAGCTGTATTCTGTGCATTAATGTGTTAGATATATGAAGTCATTATATTATAGTTTTCACACATATGCGTGGAAAAACTAAACAATTCATTGAACAGCTACCATTTTGGTTCAGTACTGAGTAAAACATTGAATAATCACAGTTAAGGGAAAGTTGAGGGGTAATTAGGTGAATTTCTTCCAATATTAGGCAGTAACGCGAGACCACGCTAAAGCAGCAGCACTGTGGACCTCCGGCCACACGGCAGCGCTGTGAGCGCGTCTGAGCGCTGCTCCACTTCTTCTCTGCGGTGTTTACCTTCATCAAGAAACATGGAGGAAGAGGTGGATGTTGACATCGAGGGAGACGACTGTGATGGTGTTGTAAGGTGAGTACGATGCTTCTTTGGGGTCGGTTTTTGTGTGTCGGTGTCCACGCTGGTATATCAGACCCCTGGACGCTGTTTTAGAACCTCGGAGGGTGTTAATCCGGCTGTGGCTCACTGTCCCGTGGTCACATGGAGGGACCGTGTCTAACTGCTCTGTTGTTCCACTGAGGGTTTGCTTTGGTGTTGTTGCAGAAAGATGGACACGGTGGTGCAGGAGCAATTCGAGCAGCAGGGCGGATCCTGGATCCTGGTATGAATCTGATTCTTCTTCATGTGTCTTCAGATGTCTCAGGCAGAGCTGGTTTAAGTAGTAGTATCTGTATGTAAAAGAAAAAAAATTGTCTATCTATCTATCTATCTATCTATCTATCTATCTATCTATCTATCTATCTATCTATCAACACAGTATAAAGGGTCATGGTTTAAATCAGTGTTTTTCAACCACTGTGCCGCGGCCGCTTTCAGCTGTGAGAGCACTGTGCAGAGTACCGGTAATCGTGTATATTTTTTTATGAAATAAAAAATATTCTAATGACCAAAATATATACGGAAAAAAGAGAGTATATAGTTCATGAGTATATATAACTATTGTTATTGCCATGCTCTCTTTGTCAGTGGGGATTTTTGTGTCAGATATTAAATCATTTTCTTCACTGAAAAAGTTTTAACTCAGCAATTTGTGTTTTGTTTTGTTTTGTTTTTTCCAGCCGTGGGAGCTTGACAGCTCAATCAGTGCTGAGAACAGAGAAGTTATAGAAAACATGCTGCTGGAGGAACAGTATCTTCTGACTGATGTTCACACAGAGACCTGCATACCTGCCAGGCTCCAGGAGGAAGCACTGCCCCAATCCGTGACGCAGGTATGGCAGCCCTCAAAGTTCAGAGGTCTAGCTGGCAGACTCATGCACAGTGTCCTGTGTTTGGTCATAAACCTTAATGTTTCTTTCATTACTTTTTCTTGAAGTGACCCCCGGTCATACTAAAACTGTATATTGCAATCAGTAAACTCACGGACGGATCATGAGGGGATGATGATGATGTAATATTTCCAGGAATCCACTTTGACCTCCATAATCCACAACGAGACACTTTCTGAGGAAGAGGAGGAGGTGGACATCATCGAGGAGGGGGAAGAGGCCAATTCTCAGTTTGGGGCTGTTCCCACCATCAATGAGCCAAAGAAGAAGACAAAATCTCAAAGCCCCGCTGAAGAAGACATGGTGGGTCTGAATGGAGCAGAAAGCATAGATGAGACAAAGGTCCAGCCCAACCACAACTCTGTCCCCTCCCAAAGTCTTCAACCCTCATCATTCATAGCTTGCTCAGAGGAAAGTGTTATAAAGGAGGAAGATGAAGTCAACAAGACACAACCTGACTTTATCGAAAGCCCAGAGACACGATTTCAGACAGAGTCAAAAGAAAGAACTGAAGATGAGCATCAGAGCTCAAACAACAAGATTTCAGGACAAGCTGATCAGGTGGAAGATTTCTGCACTCCTGGGACAGGTAATCCACTGCCACTCTTCTTTATTTATCTGCCTGTCTTTCTTTCCTCTTTATAATTGATACACAAACATTTTCCTCTTAGATTGTGTTGACAAGACTGAATCAGTCTGATTTCTCAATCAGAAAAAAGCCACGGGCAGGATGAGGAGGAAAGAGACGATGAAGAGAATGAACTGAGAGCGCCTGAGCAGGAGGTGGAGGTGGAAATGGAGACCGTCACAGAGGATGAGAGACAAGCCATCCCGGAGTTCTTTGAAGGACGATCTTCCAAAACCCCTGAGAGATACATGAAGATTAGAAACTATATCGTGGATCAGTGGTAAGATAGAGAAAGCAAGCGTTTCTCACTGAAACTTTCCAGAAGAAATATTCATTGTGGTCTTTGTATTCCAGGCTCAAGAGAAAACCCAAGTACCTCAACAAGACATCCGTACGGCCAGGTCTGAAAAACTGTGGCGACGTCAACTGCATTGGGAAAATCCACACCTACCTTGAACTCATTGGGGCTATTAACTTCGGCTGTGGTAATTCCTCTGAGGCTCTTTTAAAATTTACCTCATGTCTTTTTTTTTTTCTTTAATTTGTACTTCTTTGCAATGCTGCAGCAGTAACGTACTTCTTGCAGAGCAAGCTGTGTACAATCGTCCAAAGTTGGTGGACGGCTCCAAGCAGAAGGAGAGCAAAGATGTTATTGAGGCGTATCAGCTGCAGAGCTCGGTGGGTACTCGTAAACCACGCACATTCTATCACAAAGTTTACATGTATGAAGCACTTAGAGATCGCAATCGAGGATATCGTTCATAGATGGGTAGAAATGCAGATAATTCTGTAACAAAGTCCTGTTTACAGTATCACACATGTCTGTGAGATGTGAGCTTTGTGAGCTAACTGGTGATCAATTGCAGCGTGCCAGGAAGAGACGTGTGCGGGACGGCTGGGGAAACTGGTGTGACGCTAAAGACTTGGAGGGACAAACATTTGAGGTTTGTGCAACAATTCACCTACACACGCACACATGCACGCACACACACACACACACACACACACGGGGTGATGGTTCAGTTGATGTTTGGGTGGATTAACGGGATGATTTCTACTCTTCCATCAGCACCTCAGCCCTGAGGAAATGGCTCTCCGGAGGGAGGAGATGATGAAGAATCAGCCTAAGCCTAACAAGATGTCCAGACACCAAGGGTAAGCACAGTGGATGGATGCTCTGTGCAGCAGAAGTAACACACAGCGGTACTTAGAGTCTCGCTCCGTCCACCAGGTCAGTCGATCCCTTCCAGCTGATTCCCTGCAGGACTTTTGAAGTGGACGTGCCTGTAAGTAATAATCTGTCCTATCTTTGATCCACGTAGCACTGAATCCAACTCTCGCAAAAAAATACTTCTCATGCATCATAAATTAGGTCTTTATAGCTCCTTTTTCCTATTTTTTCCCAGGAACCGTTTCAGGTTGTTGTTTGTGCCGAGACTCTACTCATCATGGACATGGTATGTCACTGATTCTTACTGTGGTCCCAAGCAGCTGAACAGTAACCTGACCAAATAATGTTCTGCTTTACAATTCAACTCATGTTCTATTATTCATCACATGTCCACAAAGAGGGCTTTAAAAAAAAAAAAATCCCGTTTCCAATCTGTGATCTTGCCTCCAGCATGCCCACGTGTCTCAGGTTGAAGTTATTGGCCTGCTTGGTGGAACTTTCAGTGAAGATAAAAATGTCCTCAAGGTGGGTATAAAATGAGAAGATTGTCGAGGCGTTGAGATACATTTTTTTTTTTTCCTGAAATATTTATAAAACTGCATTTAGTGACGGGTGCTTCTGTTTTTAGGTCTGTGCCGCAGAGCCATGCAACAGCGTGAGCACGGGTCTGCAGTGTGAGATGGACCCGGTTTCTCAGACGCAAGCCTGCGACATGTTGGCTTCGCTGGGCTTCAGTGTTGTGGGCTGGTACCATTCGCATCCCACCTTCCACCCCAACCCGTCTGTGCGGGACATCAACACGCAGGACCAGTTTCAGGTAAAACTGAGCAACGTGAGAAACTGTGCGGAAAAACGCTCACACGGGACGGATCATATGAACCTGGAGTCTTGATTTTACTGTTCCAGAGTTATTTCTCACGTGGTGGAGCTCCATTCATTGGAATGATCGTGAGCCCGTACGACCGAGCCAACTCGTCCCCGCACTCGCAAACTACCTGCTTGTTTGTAAAAGAGAACGAGGAGCCTTCGGCACCCCTGAAGAGTAGGTCTAACACACGTGTAATCACTAACAGGTTTATGCTTGTATGTTCTTCGGGAGCATCAAATTGATATTTATTTCCTGTCGACTTCTACTGACACTTGCCTCACCCAAACCTTAGTCTCACCTTTTAAAATATGTCATTTAAAATGTAAAGAAGAAAAGAGGTTCTTCCATCTTCCAGAAAAGTGCTGAGTAAAATTTAGAACAGAAGATCAGCACTTGGTTGCTCTTTGTCTTTCTAACATTAGTTTGATATCAAACATCTCTAAAAATTAACCAGCTGTAGACACGTACTCTGAGGGTGAATTCACAAAAACACACACAGGGTCTAGGACAAAGAAATCATGTCTCTATAGTAGAAACAACAGACGTTTCTTAACATGAGCCTGAAGAGAAATGGTGCTGTAGAGAAAACTTTAGGTATTTCTGCAGATTTGCACAGTGCTAAAAGCTCTTATCCCTCAAATACATGTGGAACACTGTGTGGGACCTTCAATTTAGTGCGGGATGCGTACTCCCAAACATCAGGCCGCAAAAAAAGAAAACTTAAGACGTTGCATGTGGGAGCCAGCAGCTGACATAATGCTAGCGACGGCCTGTAAACTTAACAGTCATTGCTCTACGCCAAAGAATGACCGTGATCAGTGGCGGTCATGGTTTTCTGTACGCAGTTGGCACAGTTTATCCTCTGACCGGATCTGTCTGCATTCATCTCCAGAAATGCCCTACAGATTCAACTTCCTGTCATCACAAGACATCCCCGACTGGGAACAGATGATGAGAAGAGTTCAGTGGATCATCAGCAAATACGCCAAAGCGCCCAGGTGAGTGAGACACGAGGCTGTCGCAGTTCCTTCGGTGACGTGTCTAAACTGTTTTATGTTTTCTCCTCTGGTTGGTCAGGAGCGTGCAAATGAACAAATTGTTCCGTCAAGACTCCCATCTCACCTGTTTGGAGAAGGTTGGTGTAGCAGCCCAGCGGCTCCACTTTGAGTATCTTTATTTCTGATACCTTTATTAAGTCTTTCACAACTCCTGCAATTTTTTCTTGTAACCTTCTCTTCAATTGACCTCCGTCCTCTAGATGCTCTCGTCACTGAGAAGATACATAAAACCACTACCTGAACAAGAGGGAGACTTCTTCCTCGCACAGATTCAGATCCTTTTTCAGACAGACTTTATTTCCAACCAGCAATCTTCAAACCAGGAAGAGGGTGAATCTCTAAAGACATCTTCGAAGCCAGTGGACTTGGATGACCTCAGCCTCGATGGGGTGATCAGCCAGGAGGAAGAGGAGGAAGAGGAGGAGGAAGAGACCAAGACAGTGTTGCATCTTGGTTCAGTGCTTCCGAAAGAACACAAATTACTTTGAGAAACCGTGTAGCTTGACTCTCCTGGCATCCAGAAAGTATTCACACAGCTTCACTTTTTACACATTGTTATATGTTATTCAAAAAGTGATTGACCCCCCCCCCCCCAAAAAAAAAAATGTACATGCAATTTTTTTAAAACATCTTTTAGCTGTAACATAACAAATGTGTAAAAGTGCTGTAAATAGTATCCTGATTTACTGTTTGCTCTGATATTTTATATTTGGGTCAAGCTTTTGTAAAAAAAATAAACAAAAACAAAAGAAAAAAATATATTTTACATTTACCGTTTTGCTTTATTCAACAGCTCACTTCAGTGACTGGTTGTTTTTCTTTTAACTGTTACAAACTTCTAATTTAGAAAGTGAAAGAATTCTCAGGTTACACTCGACAAAGGGCTAATGCTTCCTAACATTTGAAGTAATAATCATATTTCACTTCATATCACATAAAATGTAGAGTCTGAAAGCAGTAAATGGGTATGTGTGGGTTTTCCTGTGTAATATCACTGTAAAAGATCCAGGCTATATCACATCCTCTGGAGTTCTGAAACCTCCCCATGATTAAAGCCTTCGCAGTGCAAGTCATTCGTGCCATAAGCATGAACACACTCACAGATAATCTATTTGCAACTGTGCTGATATAACAGAATCCAAAATTTTCAAATTGATATGCCATTTATCCACTCTGTTTTTTCCTGTTCAGGGCACAATGAGTCAATCAACTCATTGTAGCCCAGGTGGCAAACCCATCACAGGGCAAACACAGAGACAGACAATCACACAAACACTGGCACATTCACATTTATATATATATATATATATACACATATATATATATATATATATATATATATATATATATATATATATATATATATATATATATATATATATATATATATATATATATATATATATATATATATATATATATATATATATATATATATATATATATATATATATGCTGTTTTCCTTGGTGTTTTCTCATCAAAAGAAAAAAAAATGGATGAATGAATTATAACTTTAACCTCTGGTGGAACTTTGTGTCCGGAACTATCGTCCCGGGCTTGTTTCGAGAGGGAATCCTTTCGCAAACGGGACCGTGAAAAGCGTTTATTCTGCGATTTAAACATCGTGAACTTGGATCTTCTTCCTGTTTAAAACCTGCGTTTGGCCTGATAGTAATATGAAGTGTTGAGCCGAACTCAGAATGATGCTGTTGAAGTAACTTTGGACTTTTGTCAACGTTTGTAGAACCGAAGAGGACCGCTGTAACCAAGGTTACTTTCAGCTCGCGTCCACTGTTAGTGAAATACTTGGGAGAGAAGCCGCGTCTGAAACAGACGTTGATGTTGATCTCAATGAGTCCAAGAGCGTTGTTATTGTCGTGTGACAAAACATTATCCCATTCCAGATAACGCCTCTCTCCTCCTCGGACACCAAACTGCAAGTGGTGACCTTTGTTTTGTAGTGAGTGAAAGCGCAGAGTCGTGAGGGGATGATGGCTTTAATTTGCGGAAGTTTCGCGAGGAGCGGGCGCGTGGCTCTCCTTTCTTCACACCTGAGACGAAACCTGCACGTCTACAAGCACCGGGAGAAATCCTGCTCGCTGCACTGTCACATCACGAACAAAAACTACCTGACGGCGACCTTGACAGCACGACCTATTTCGTCTGCAGGGCAGAGGATGTGTTTACAGATGTGCTCCAGACCCCTTGCTGGTGCTCCCGTCGTGAGCCAGCAGCACTTCCACACGTCAGCCCCCCTGAAGGTCCTGCCCATGCCCCTCATCTGGCTGATACTCAAACCTGTGCAGAAACTTGGTGCGATAATACTGGGCAGGTAGGAGGCACTGCTATGTTACTCTACTGCTGTGATTTATTTCTCACAGCACGAATCAACAAACACTCACAAGTAGCAAATACTATGATTCATACATGAATATCTTTAGGTACATTTACTCAAGCAAAATGTCAACCCAAAATATTATTGCATTTACGTGTGATGTTGTTTTTAAAGAGAGTTATTTTACTTTCCATGTGTCTTCTTCACCTGCTGGGTTATAGACAAGGTTCACGTGTTCCAGGACAGGACCAACATAGAGAATCACAGGTATCAGCAATAAGCATTTTACAGTGTAGGACTATAGAGAGACAGTTATTTAGTTAAATTAGAAATAGTTATGCAAACAAGGTTTTAGATTGTGTGAGGAAGCTGCAGCTGCAGAAAATCAGTGACACTATGTCATCATTTTGCTCTCACCCTCATCCAGAATTCAGCTCTGCTCAGTATTACACAGAAAGCAAGATGTTGCAAACGTTTCATATACGGCACAAAAACTGTCTAAACCTGGTTAAAGTTTATTCCGTTTCCTACGGCTGCATATATCAGCAATAACTCTTCATATCACAGTTAGTTCAGCATATATATGCCACATCCATGTCAGAGATTCAGTGCACATGGAGAACATGCAAACTAAACACAAAAGGCCGTCGAGCTCAAATTGGAGCAAAACCAGCAATATTCTTGTTATGAGGTGAGAGTGATAACCGCTTTATTTCACAAAGACTTTGTTTGAAATTTCACTTGAGGATCTGAATCCTCTTCTCGTGGGGTCATGCAGGAAACATAACAGTAAATCAGCATAACAATAGTTTATTAAATAGTGCATAGCATATCAGAAACATATTTACGGCTTTAGGGTATTGAGTTATTTAACTGTTGTAATAGTCAATATTGAGTAACTTCCTAAATGTTTTTCTCAGCCGCTATAATGAATACACTTTTCAAATAAGAAGAAAGTAATTGTTTCTGCGTTTCATGTTTAATTCAGAGCTTTTAATTAGCTGGTACAAAAATAATGAATATGAATACTGAGATAGAGTGACTGTATTGAAATCATTTGGCAGAAGTAACATCTGTCATCAGTGAGATTCATTAAATTGTGTGGATTTATTTTACATCAATAACCTGAAGTTGCAAATGCTTCTGTTGTTTAGTCTGAAAAGTTTTATAGCTTGATAATAGAAGATCGCTGCTTGGTGCCCGGACAACATTATTAGAGCATTTCGTGCACAGTACTGTGTTGTGAACACATTTTCTAGATGTTGTGTTGTCGCTTTTCTGCCAAGACTATCTGAAAGCGTTACGACTGAGCGGAGTTTTTATCCCTGCAGTGCAAATCCTAAATGTAAAGTTTTTCAGATAAAATAGAGATGTGCACCTTTCCCCATCATGGAATCAAGCTGAGATAACCCTGGCGTGGCGGGTAATATGTGATCATCGACTTGCATGAGCAGATATATCTGTGTACTTCTGTGTTCAGGAGTATTAGGAAGTGGTGGGTGTCTCTACCAGACAACCGCCGGCAGCTCGTGCGGGAGTGGACCTGGCAGCGCCGCTGGCATCTGGCATCGGGGGCCGGTGTTGCCATGGTGATTGTAGCCCTTCTGCTTCTAACCCACCTGGATGAGTCCCCATTGACAGGACGGACCCGCCTCCTGGTGTTCAGCAGGGAGAATTACATGGAGCTGGCAGCTGTGACTTCAGACGCGGTAAGAGAGGAGGTGTGGGCCGACCTAATGATTATAGACAGGAAGCATTAGACACCCTGCATACACATATTCTGAACAAGATTCATAGACTCCGCTGTGTAAACAGTGGTGACAGATAAAATGAGGCTTGATTAACAGGATGGAGATGGAGAAAATGTCACATCAGGGGAGGCTAATTAAATTCTTCCCTAACTGTTTGTCATTGTGCCTTCGCCGCAGTACATGGAGGAGTTTGCAGAGCTGCTGCTTCCAGTCACTGACCCCCGTCACCAGGTGGTGGAGCGGGTCGTGCAGCACCTGGCACAAAGGAACAAGGACATCCCTGAAGTGGCTGAGGTCACCTGGAGTGTCCATGTGGTGCAAAGTCCCACCACCAATGCCTTTGTCCTACCAGTGAGTGAAACACTGGGCAATGTGTCCAAGACCTTTTTTTTTTTTTACACTCTGCTCTCATTTGTAAAATGTCCTCCTGTGTGTAGAACGGGAAGGTGTTCATGTTTACGGGGATGCTGGACGCGATGGCAGATGTTCACCAGCTCACTTTTGTCCTTGGACACGAGATGGCTCACGCTTTACTGGGACACTCTGTAAGTATCTAAAGCTCTGCAGACTGTGGTTGACGCACTCTCTGCACCTGGATTACATTGCGTACGTTACCCCAGATGATTGGTGGGATTGTTCAGTGTGTGACTTAATTTTTCAATCAAATCAATCTTTATTTATATACCACATGTATACAATAAAATACAACTCAAAGTGACTGACAAAAAATAATTTACAAACTTACACCCCTGCACATATTTATGTATTGCTGTACATGCATAACAAAACACACACATACGCACACACGGAAATCCAGATTGATTAATTCAAATATCCTGTGAACAGTGGCCATGGGTGTCCCGAAAGGCGCCGATAAATGAAATGTATCATTATTAGAGCAGGGGAATGTAGACTATACTAAACAAGTTGATTAACATGTGAAGGAAGTAATGGAAGTAATTGATGTAAAATATTTATAGAAGTAGGAAAGACCATGTATTATTAACATTAAGGAATTCATCTAAGGGATGTCCCTCCAGTATGACGAAAGTATTTTTTTATCTTGTTCTATTGTCAACATATTGCCGATCCTCTGACAAACTGTTTCTGTAGTTTGGATCATAGGGACTAACAGCAGCATTGCCAAATGTTTTTATTTAGCCGTGTGTGTAAGTGCTTACATTTTCAGGCATACAAACAGACTCGATAAGATATGGTAAGATAATTCTTTACTTGTTCCCACAGTGGGGAAATTTGCTTTGTTGCAGCGGCAAGTAGACAGTAAATAAAATAGTCTCAAAAGAAAAAGAATGCAAACAATAAATAAGTATGAAAAACAATAACAACAGTAGCAGTAATATATAATCAAGATAGTAACCCTGACATTATTCACATTTTCACAAGAGCAATGGAGAGTGGTTGGTAATATACCGGAGATGATGTTATTATTAGACAGAATAAATGAATAATATATGTTGCACACAAGAGTACAGTCATGGACATTTAAGGTGCAGTGTGTGAAATTGTCTAGGTTCGGGACTATGTGGGGGGGTGTTATCTGTTATTACTATTATTATAGTTATTATACTGTTATTATTGTTATTGTTGTGAACTTTAAATACAAATGAATTACTGCTTTACACACCCTAATATTAAATAATAAAATTATATAATATCTTTGCACAACAAATATGGATTAATCATCTAGTGATGGTGATCCAGAGAGACAGCGAGAGCTTTACCAATTCAGTTTTCTTGTGAAGGTACTTTTTTTCCAAAAGAAATTGGCCTGGTAAGTGAACATGCACTAAATTTTGAATGAAGTGAATGAAATGCTTTTGCTTTCAAAGTGATTATGAACAGCCTTAAATGTCTTCTTAAAAAAAACAACGCGTGCCACCTGAAACCCATATTACCCCAGTACAATAGCGCTTTGCTACAATTGGCTATGCAGTGCTCTGTCTCAGTGTTTATGTCTGCCAATTCCCACATGAACAGTTCCACTTACAGTGGACAAATGAAGTGTCGCAGTTACGTTTATTGAAAATTTTCACTTAATGTCTTTGTTGTAATTTTTATGCCTTGCTGTGTCATCCTGCGCTCCTAATCTGCCAGCTTTGTTTGGCTCTGGAGTCGGGATGCTGCAGTGTCACTCAGGCCCATGAAATCTGCCCGCATTTGGGAGGGTGAGCTCAGCAGTTACAGAAATTGTTTCGCACGAGAATGAGTCAGTGAAAACACTTTCAGCTCCAATAATATTCAAGACAAACTCTTAAGCCCTTACAAGTCTTTATCACCCAGAGTGGAAGACGCGACAGCACAGCTCTCGGGTCGCTCCTCAGCAATTTTTTAAAAAAACAATTCATGCGCGTCTCCTGTAGGTGAGTAACGTACGGAGACGTCTGGCCCGCTCACCACCGTCGCCCTCTCGGCAGTGTTGCGCCGGCTAAAGTGGCGTGAGTTGCCGCACTGTTGCATCAGCCGTTGATGAAAGACTCGCTGACAATCACTGGCAAACACTCACTAATCCTGTCTGCGCGGTGATGACCAAAGTCCTGTCGACCTCGGGCAGTGCCGGGGTTTATTAATTCTCCCCAGATGGCTGTTTTTTCCTCCGGCTATAAAAGCCCATTCTTCATGTCCTAAAAAAGTGTCTAATGAAGTTGTGGGTATTTCAAGACTTTAAACGCCCTCGGAGGAAATGCTTGAAGGAGATTTTAATTAGATGAAGGGAATGAGCATCGATGGGCTTGGCATTACCCAGTAGGTGTGCTCTATTGGATTGGCTGTTAAAACCTCTAAATCTGTTACCGCTTAAACGTTCCCCACTAAAATAGATGGGAACAATCAATATGTTCTGGCTGCCTCATTCACCTCCCCCCCCCAAAAATTTTTTTACCTCTATTCTCCTCCACCTATCTCATTCTCTCTCCTGTTGTACTCTGCCCTTCTCTGTGATCCCCTCAGGCAGAACAGGCCAGTCTGTCTCATGTGGTGGACCTCGTCTCCTTGGTTCTGCTGGCCGCCATCTGGGCGGTGTGTCCCAAAGACAGCCTGGCATTGGTGGGACAGTGGGCACAGGACAAACTCAAAGAGGTGAGACATTCACATTTGTAATTTGGAAATGCACGACGAGACATGCTGTTAAATTTAGAATGGCTTCAGTATTTCGGGTTATGATAGTGCAGTGGGGGTAATGCGAACATTAAAGACCTTTCGACTAAACTATCTTTCTTTTCGCCCGTCATAGCTGATGTTCAGCCGCCCCTACAGTCGTAAACTGGAGACTGAGGCAGATCAAGTGGGACTGCAGCTGGCTGCAAAGGTATTACGAATTTGTCATTATTAAGAGTGAGTAAAAGGGATTTTACACATTATTTCAGATGAATATACAGCGATTTTCATCGCTACTGACCAGGATGGACATCCTTAATAATGAACAAATGGAAGGGACCGCTGAGGCTGGACTTTTTCCAGGGGGAGCCAGAGAGAACAGGTTAGGATGGTTTGGAAATGAGGTATGGGATCTATTAAATAAAGACGTTTCGTCTCAGAATTATCATGTATTCACTTGACCCAATATGGATCAACGCAACCACCACAAAGAACAGCCAAGAATGAAGGCTGGGCAGATAAATAAAGCCAAATAAATAAAAGAAAAAAAAAAGAATGGAAATTAAATGTGATCATTAAAATGGCGAGACAATTTCAAATACCTCTAAGAAGACAAAACTGAAATCAAGACATATCTAGTGAGATATTCTAAAATACCATAATATAGGCCTGGATTACTTTTTGGGGGGGGGGGGGGGGGTATTCTGAACAGTGAAGCCACAGCCGGTTTTCCAGCTGTGGTTTGTCTGTTTGCCAATAGGGGGCACTGTTGCCAAAGTAATATGGAGCAATTAGTCAGTTTGGATTTTTGTGTCTGCACAAGACAGAGAGACAGTGTCTGTGTGTGTGTGTGTGTGTGTGTGTGTGTGTGTGTGTGTGTGTGTGTGTGTGTGTGTGTGTGTGTGTGTGTGTGTGTGTGTTTGTGTGTCTCAGGCATGTGCAGATGTTCGAGCAGGTCCTGTTTTCTGGCAGCAAATGGAAATCAGAGACCAACTGACTGGCGAGCCGCATTTCCCTGAGTGGCTGTCCACACACCCGTCTCACAGGAACAGATTCACTCAGCTGGACCGCCTCGTGCCACAGGTACAGACACACATGGAAACTGTTCACAACGACTGGTTCACCCCTCGCAAGCGTAAGCAAACAGAGTTCTCGTTCACTTAAATGGACTGGTGAAATATTTGTTGTGCAAAAACTGTAGCAGGTTTCAGCCGGGAAAAGCTCCTGGCTCCCTGTGACTAGTCTTTATGGACAGTCCTCGTTTTAGTTTTATTCAATAACTGTGAAAAGATCTTTGATGCCCTTGTGAGGAGCCAGCCCCGACACCTGTCTGCCCTTCAATGGGAGCAGTGCGGCTTCAGGAGCTGTTGGAAGAAGTCTTAATGGGACTAATGAAGCGTCTGGAGAGATGTATATCACCTGCAGACACAAAGGAGGACGCAGAGGAAGGAGAGGCTCGGGGAGGAGAGGAAATGATGCAGGGATTTTAGGAAGACAGGAAAAACATTTTGCTGTGCCAGGGCCTCGGTGCCTGCCTCGCTCAGAGTGTTGCAGGATTGGAGGTGGGTGGAGGTCCTGTGAGAAAACAGGCCCGCATTAGCAGCTCAATCCTCATTGGGCTTTGCACGTTGTGTTGGCACTGTGGCGAGACAATCAATGGTGCCTTAAGGCAAGAAATATAATCCACAAGCGCAACTGGGAACGGACAGCATTCACAATCCTTATGACTTACGCGTGTGTGTCCGAGGCAGAGAGATATTTACAATCGATCAGGCGGCAGTCGATTTAACCTTGGGCGTTAGCGAGATTGTCAGTATGCTTTCAGCTGCTCTGAGCACAAAGACCAACAGATGGGTAAACCACTAATTGTCCATCAGATGCCCGCGTGGCTGCTCAGTGTACAGTACGTGTCCGTGCAGCACATCACATCGCTGTGTGGCAGATTGACCTCCAGCAGCAGCCGTCGTTGACGCCAGGCTGTAGCTATTGGAAGACTGTTGCATGGGGCTCAATCAGCCGTGATCATGTGTGTGTGTGTGTGTTTGCACGGTGGTTGGGGTACTTCTAATACCCTCATCACACCAGAACATTTGAACTAGCATAGCAGCACAGATGAGCCAGTTAACAGCCGAGCTCAGTCAGGTGAGAGTGATGCATAATGGGATGTTTTTAACCTTGCGACGGGTGACAGTCTCAAGCTACTTAACCCGACTCTTCTGGGGCCACTCCACCTCCTCTAGTGCGCTCATCATCCTTAAGCAAAGCGTATTAAGTCCACTGGTAACGTGAGAGCCTGTTGAGTGGGAAGCAGAGTGCACGTATGTGCTCAGGCTTGCAGGTGATTCTGAGTGAGAGATTAATGAGTGTGTGTGTGGGTGCATGAGGCAGGAGTGTCTTGGACTGCAGGGAGGGTAGTATCCACCAGCTGCCTCTCAAACCAGGAGAGAAGATGCATCTCATAATGTTTCAGTTCCTACTTGACTGTACATATACATGTTTTTTTGATAAGCTGCTGGTAATGCTGATTTAAATTTTAATCCTTGAACACAGATCTGGCCAGCACAAAATAGGTAAAAGGAAGTATAAGGCTTTCCCATCAGGAAATGGGTGCATAAAGTCTACTTGTTCAGTAAAAAAAACTCTTCATTCCTTCTTTTCACTGAGAGCCTGCATGGTTGCAGAATAATAATTGTTTGTCTGCTAGAAAACGGTGGCCACAAGCACAAACTTCACACACTCAAGACAATAAATTAGACACCTTTGAAGTAATGACAAATCTGTGCCTCATATGGACCAATGATCAAATTACTTGATTCATTGTTTCTCGATTGATCTCCCGCGACCAGTGTGAGACCTCAGGTCCGTATGCTCAACGCACATGCATCTTTGTTAAACACGTTTGTATAAAAAAAAAAAGTTCATTGGAGATTTGCCAGAATGCGTCGTTCATTGCAACTCATTGACACAAGTTACCGATGTGTAACATCCAATTATTCTTCGCAAACTATGATGGAATTTTCCAAAATGGGGGCAACATTTATCTCGGCAAAAGCACCAAATTCAGGGGACCTTTGTTTATTGGCCAAAACAAATATGCACCTGTTACCCAAAACTGTGCTTCAGTACACAGAGACTGCGAGAGTGCAGCTCCCAATACTCACAAAGTCGGGATAAATCCGTTGTGGCGCGAGAGTTATTCATACATACTAATTTCATTTTTGATCTTTGGATCTGTGATTTATATTTATATTCCTTTACAATATTAAGGACTGTTGTATAAATGTGCTCCAGTTATAATACAATCAGATTAGTAAAAAAAAAAAATATATCAAAGAGCATCTGATGAAATATCAAAAACAACACAATCTTTACTTCTACCATTTTTCTCCGTGTTTGTTTGTTATTGAGTTATGTGGTCAAAAAAACTCATTATAGCTGCACCCTGAGATCTATTGATATTATTCAGGTTCCATATTCCCACTGGGGCATGAGGTTGTAGTGGTTGCAAGAGGATGTGGCTTCGAATTTCATTCCCATTGTTTTGGTGTTTACTTACAACTTTGGATTTCCATCGTCGTCTCTGTGCGTCTGGTTTCTGGTGAACTTATCACAGTGAGCTTCTTTAAAGAGTATCTGTGTCCTACATTCTTTTTTTTTCTTCTTCTTTTTTTTTTTTTTACAGGCTCTGAAGTTAAGGGAGAGTTGTGCGTGTCCCGCCCTGTCGGCCACTGACCCCCGCGATGTCTTCTCTAAGAGCGTAAAGGTGTTGCTGGAAAATGCAAAGCACCGCCCAACCAACAGCTCCACCCCACCCCCCTCAGCACTACCTGCAGCACTGCTTGCCCAGCCCGCGTCTCCTCTTTTTGCAAAAGTGGACGAGTGAGGCGAAGTCGCCCAGGTAGCCCGGCTTGTTGCTGGTGGGGGGGTGGGCGGCAACTGACAGCGGCGTTCAATCAATCCTCGCAAACTGCCAGTCGGCAAATCTGACTGGCTGCACTGTATTTATTGTCCTTAAGAGGGCTTTTCCTTCTCGCCTATTAAATTTCAAAGCCTGTTGGTGGTAAAGGCTGTTTAGTTTCCACCTATGGTTGACCAGGTCACCTCCACAGTGCAGCGTCTATTTGGGGGCGGCAGTGTGAGATAAGCTGAAAGTAGGCGGCGGGCCGCGGATTTCAGACCTACGCCTTCTGTAGTGGTCAGTCTGAATCAATCAATAACCTTTTTTTTATGGCGATAGAAAACATCTTATTATGCATAAATGCAGTATAAAGAGCTGTTGTATCACAGTTAGATACTTAAGTACCTTTATTGGAGAAACAAACTGCAGCTGCTTGTTCCCAACACGTAGGCCAGCAGAGAAGGCCTCGCCGGCCCCCACGGCCCGCCTCTTGTGAAAGTATGTATAAGAAGGAAAGAAATCAGCAAGATGATGGTGAGAATGTTTTCCGTGTCTTATGACTCCAAAGATTGCCACGTTAATTAGATAACCTTGCAGGCGGAAATACTGAATTAATTAGCAAAGGCTCCATACGTCGCGGGATTAATATGTGCATTATTCATTGACAGACGGCAACAGACGAGGGTAAGCACTTATGTGTGCATGTCGGAGGCTCCGACAGGCGGAGGTCTTCCACATTCTCATTACGACTACAGCGTTCTCATGCCAGATACACAGCACTTTATGCATTCTCTAGCCGGAGCTATTTAATGGTGCAAATTTATGCTAGGGTGATTTTTTTTGGTTTTGTTTATTTTAAGAGTTTTCTGCACACGAATGTCAATATGAACTGTCAAGCTTTTAGAAATCTTTCAAGGGATTTTTATTTTGGTAAAAAAAACAAAAAATCTTATTCAACAAAGCAAGATGAGTGAGTAAATGTTCACATTTACTGCAGCTGCCTGCGGGAACCGTCGCACAATGAAAAGAGGAGGCCAGTTATGGTTCAACTTCTGGTAATCCTTTATGCGTGTGGGCTGTAATAAAATTGTTACACTGTGAAATCAAAGTGGCACTACTGTGTTTTCGTCTGGGGTAAATTATTTTATATGTGTTAGTCTTTTTTGGTGCAGAGCAGCCGAGGAAAACCGCCGAGTTTTACACCTGTTATTAAAGGCTTAGTTTTACTGCACACCAGGCAGGTCTATATTACAGTCTATGTTGGAATAAGTGGTCAAAGATTGTTTTTATTTTATATTTTTTGAAAAACAGCCATGAGAAGCCAAGTGAATATTGTTTTTTTTTTTTTTTTTTTATGTCAATAACTCAGAAACTTGCTCGGCGTGCAAGCAGAAAGCAATGGATAAATAAAGATGGAATAAAAGCTTTAGAGTATATATTAATTATTTGGGTTTTTTATTTTGTATCTATTACAGAATCCAGAAATTGGACGGTGAGATCAGGCGTGCACATTTATCAACTGAAGAAAAGGAGACTATAGAAAAAATGTTTTTCATGCTCTTTGAGAGGATTTACCAGCCTGTCTGACACTGCATAATAACATCAAAACCCTCACCAACCAATTAGAACAGTGGGTGAAAGATGACTTTCTTTTGAAGTGTGTGTATTTGTGTATGCATGTGTGGTTGCAGCTTTAATACTTATTGATGCCGGGCTCATGGGGAATTTCCTCACTGGCCTCTCGCAGCCGATCAGAAAGATGTGAAGTTTGGAAATCTCGCAGATAATTTTCCACCACGCCAGTCGTAATCAAATGAAAGTAGCTCGAATTCCCATCAGTCAACCTCACCGCCGCTCTTTTGTAATGCCTGCCAGCTGTGACAAGTTGTTGCTTCTCGAATACAAGATCAATCTTGTGATATCTACGCGTTTTAAACAGCTTGGGATTTTGAGTCTTCCTGCTACGTGCAGCGAGAGACAGGAGATAGGGACACATGGAGGCAAAGCATTAAATGACACACCCCCTCTCCCCAAGCAACTATGAATAAATAACGTGGCCGAAAATAAAAGAGCTTGACACTTTGCTGTTAAGTTGAAGTCTTGCGACTGTTACATTGCTTAAACCATACTAATTTACAAGACTGTTGTTAAGACTATTAACTTTTAACAGTGTGTACGACCTGACAAAATATGGAGCTCTCCAAGTACCACCATTAAGGCTAACCTGAACAAACAGTAGCGGAGGCTTACTCTATTTATCAGCGATGGACTTATTACTTCTATACTTATTTAAATGTCAAATTTCATGTTTTAGAATTTTTCCTCCTAAGTTTTGAACTATTTTGATATTTGATTGGAAATATAAAAAAATGTATGACTTTCCCCCACCTACCGCTTAGAGGGAGATCAGGTGCCACCGGTGTTACTCGTACCACAGTTTGAGAATCATGGCTCATGAAAAAAAAAATTATTACAAAATGACATTCTTATTCCTGTAATAATGGAAGAGAGATCATCTCATCTGTTGTATAACTCGCCATGTCACACAGTTGCATCTGAGATGATTCGACTTTAATTGGTCTGAGTTCATTAAAAAGCAGCATCAGGCCGAACTACACAGGCTACATCGCTGGAAGGAAGCTCTGAAATCTCTCAACACAAAAGAATACTGAAGATTTGTCCAAAACCTGCCATCAGTGAATCGACTGTATATTAAGTAGAATACTCGGTCACTGACAGTATATAAGAAAGTTCATTTGACGACACGAAATCTCTCACGATCTTCAACCGAGCCCATTATTCATTTTGCATTAAACTGTTTTCAAAGTACTTAATTTAATTTCACTTTATGAGTTTAACTCGCAGTATTTATGTGCAGCGTGGTTCATTTCCCCCATTAACCGAGATAATGTATTTATAGCAATTACATTGGGGGGGGGGGGGGGGGGAAATACACTTTTATTTCTATATTTGATTTCAAAACTACAAAGTGGTATCATCAGTTCGCATGTTTTCCACTAGAGCAAATCGAATTGGCAGGGAACATTCCTCTCTTCCTCGTTATTCCTGGCTCTACACTGGAGGATTTTCCTCCATTTCCTGGATTTTGGAAGCGCAGCTTCCATTCATTATGTTGGAGGCGTCCTGTTTCCTGGTCACATTGTTGCTATCCACGCTGAAGCAGCTGGATGCGGCTTCCTCGCCACTCAGAGAGAAATTGGAACATGAGCAGGCAACAGATGACACGCTCACACCCAGAGGTAATTGTAATGAGTGTGATACAATACACACACTGCGCTGAGTAATTGTAGCCTACTGCTGAAGTCTAAACAATACTGCGACAGAGTGCTTAATCAAGGAAAACAAAGAGACAGCAGTCAGATGGATTGAAGGGACAGAAATAGAAAAAATAAAACAGACAAAGTGGAACCATGGGGATTGACAGGAGGAAAGAAAAGATGTTATTTCAAGTGTGTGAAAATGAGCCTCTTTTGGATGCGATTTACATTCAAATCGGATGCTTAATTTTTGCCATGTTGCAGCACAAATGCCGGTTGGGAACATTTTATTCTACGTGGTTTCTCTGTGCTTACGTGCATTGCCGCAGGCAGATGGGATCTGTTCCACAAAGTCAGTTAAAAAAAAAAATCAAATGTCTACTTCATGTCTGTAAATTCACCTCCAGTCTGAGACTGTTTTGTGTTTGTATATTCTGACGCCCACCGGTGACATCTGACAGCTTCTGAGACCTCCAACAAACTACTCTCAGGTATTTTGAGGTATTGACGAGCGCAAAGTCGTTAGAAAAGTGGAGGAAGGAGCAGGTGAAGGCAGCACACCCACATTGGAGAAAGCCCGAATGCCTGATAGCTGGCAAGCGAGAGTCGCTGTTCCCCCACCCCCTCCCCCCCACCCCCAACAATGTGAGCGAGTCAGGGCAGCGAAAGAGCAACACAACACATCTGCTGTGTAGGTGGCAGAATAAATGTCCCAGAATGCAGTCTGGCTGCCCTCTGACCTCCCTGTGGAGTGTTGTTCCAAGTGGCTCTTTCACACTTCCGTTTCTCGGACACACACACACACAGCAGCTGCTGTAGGAAAAGTGTGTGTGTGTGTGTGTGTGTGTGTGGGTACGGTTGTGGTAAAAGTTGCCATGTCCTTCCGCTGTGCATTAATTATACATGTGGCATGTGGGTGTCTGATTGAAATGAATATTTTACTGCTTTTAATCACTGCCATTGCCAGAGTGATGGAGCATCTGGCTGTGTTACCTGGGTAATTAAAGATGCTGTCTCACTCGCGCACGCGCCCCGAGTCTCGGAGGTTGTGTCTGCAACTATGAGACAGAGGCACTCCAGAGGCTTACTAATGAGTCAGAATTAGATTCGAAATGTTTTAAAGCAATGGAGCCTGTGGAGAGGTACACACCACTCATTGTTTACTTCGCTGCCTTCTGAGAAAAGCAGGGGGCTTTTCGAAAGCTCCAGGAGACAATGGACTGTGGACCATCAACCTTCCCGTGGCTCATCCAGCATGTGGAGTGGTTCTTTGTGGGTTTTCTATACGTTTTCTGGGTTTTCTACTAAAATACAAATACATTTCAAGGTAATTGATTACTGCAAAAAAAACACACCAAAAAAATGTTGATCTGTTCAGAGTGTACCCGCAATAAAGTTGAATAGAAGATGGATTTTAAATGGACAGGTAGATGATATTGTAAATAGTTTTTCATCCGTACTGAAATTTCCCTGCTGTGTCATTAATAATAAATCCCTAATAAACCACTTGCATATTTGCAACCGTTAAATAGCAATGAGAGAAAATTGTCCCAATAAGGTTTATCAGTCGTCTCTCTCGATGAACTCCGCCGACTAATATTTGTGCTTCCTCTGTTTGAGACTCCTTCTGAGTGTTCCTCCTCGCTAAAAATACCTGGTACCAACGTTTTATTTTTAGCAAATAGGGCAAAACTGCATTTCTCCAGGAGGCTGAAGTTAGTTGCTTCTCTTTGCTGCAATCTAATGTCACTTGAAGTAGGTTAATAACACAGTCCTTTTTTTAGCGGTTGTCTGGCGCAGTCTCGATGTGGGCTAATGCTAAAGTTAAAGCTGACATCTTGGTACAATACAGAGGTACTCTGCATGGTAATATTTTCTCCTTTTTATCTTTTAAAATTAACTAGAAACCCCAGTTTTAGAACACAGTGCTATTTTGGTTGAATTGTTTAAACATTTTATTGGTAAAATAAAACCTAAAGTAGAGAATTATTGTAATAGTTTAAAAATCTAGGCATATTTTCATTTTGATGCCAGTAGCATGTTTTGTCCTGTGTCACTTCAGCTTAGAAGACTAACTGGTGGAGTGTCATAATAAATAATATTTTCCTCCATGTAAGCATAGAGGAGAACATGCAAATTCCACATATAAACCCCCCCAAATGAGACATTATAACAATGAACAACTGCAGCTCCGTGTTGCAGTCGTCACATGTATGATTAGTTTATGTAGTTGAGCATGATATACTGGATATACTGAATAGAAGTTAACACATTTGTAAATTAAAATTTAACCTAAGTCTGGAGTTGAAAAAATAGCGAACAAATGAATGCATTTTTTTCCCCCCACAAGCTCTTCGGGTTGAGGTTCACCGGGGAACTGAGCTTCCGCATGAACACCAGTAAAGAACAGGCACAGGGTCATCAAGGCTATCTCTTTCAGCACACGATACTGGTCCTCCTCTAATGGCTCCTCGTGTCTCCGTCTGTCTTATCATCCTGATCTGAGCTCCGGTGTGTGTGTGTGTGTGTGTGTGTGCGTGTGTTCATGGTTGAACTGGTAGAGGTTTTTATAGTCTGGCTGCTCTGATGCTATTAGAGATTAGGATGTTAACACAGTCCCTCATCTGACTGCATCGATCCCAACGCTCACAGTGGAATCGCATTAATACTAACAACGTCAGGTACAAGCTTTGTAGCTCTCTTTACCCCACTCTCTCTCTTTTTACATCTGCTTCTCTGTCAGTGTTGATTTAAATTTGAATAACCAGCTTTCTTCCCAGTCTTTCAACAAGGAGAGGGTGCGATTTAATGAAGGGAACGAGGGAAGGAAGATTGCAGAGGCAGAGGGGGAGACTACAGGATGTGGAAATGAGATGAGATGAGATGAAATTGTTTAAATCTGTCTTCCTCAACCACTTTGACACTAGTTGCTTTCAGCCTGGAGAGCATACTTCAAGTCACAACTCAGGCTAAATGTATAGGGAAAGTGAAGTCTCCTTTTTGTGTCAGTCAGAAAATTGAAAAACATGCAGCTGTTTACTGAAGGACAGGCGATGTCAAAGAGAGAATTTAGATTGTTCACAGTGCAGTTCGTGAATTGACTTCAGAGTCCATCCTTCCAAACACACAGAGGATGTACTCTGTTTTTTGTTTCACAATAAGGAGCAACATTGTGGAATAGGATTTAGGATTAGGTCCTGACTAAGAAACAACAAGGAGTGTTTATTTAAAAAAACAACAACTACAAACCGATGCTTTTTATTTGCTGCATCGTCATTAATGTCTCAACAAAAGCTACAACAGAAATTATTTACTTTGCACTAATTCCAAAAAATCAGACTTCAATAAATGTAAACATATTTTCATATCCAGTATTCCGTACATACATTTTATCTAGTGAGTTTGTGTACCAACTGCACCTCCACCAAGGTAAAGGTAGTTGAATCATTGTAGTTCCCCAATGATTCCCTTACAGTTCAGAAGGTTTTTTTTCTGGTCAGAGAAATGTTTAATACACAACACTAAACAAAATAACTACATACTAGTTTCCATCTCTGTGTCCATCAGTGCATTATACTCTTCTGCTCACCTTGTCTGTGATCTCTGTGTATCAATCGGAACAACGTGGAAGAGTAAAATTCAGACCAAAACACCGTCAGTCAGTGTCTGCCAAATTCGACAAACTCTGACGGGGCCTAGTTGGATGTTTATACCGAGAGGATGGTTGCCTCCGCCAAGCACAGCAGGTGGGTTTTGATGATTTTTGTCTGTAGAGGAACACCTTCATCAGTGATGCTAATGACTTGTGAAAACTTGAGCTTTCATTGATCTTTCAGCAGCATGACCCACTCTCAGATGTTAGTGCCGGGAAAATTAACCAGATCTGGGATAAGTCTGACGCACACTATTTCTGATAGGCACATTTATACAACACCTTTAATGGTTGATGTCTAAATATTTCAAACATGTAAATACCAGAAGATTAACAGAAAACAACCAATAAACCCATGTTATAGATAGCTGTCTCTGTATACATGTTTGAATACAACTTTTATTTAAATGTTTTTAATCTAACGATTGTTTTACCAGGAAGTCCCTTGAGAAAAAAATAAATACAAATTTCTGTCTGGCCAAGAGGCATACTAGAGCAATCAAGCTCCATTATGCCTCTGGCTGAATCTTGTGTGATAAATCTATGTATACAGGTTTTGATAATCCATCGACATCCCCAGAGTACTCTATTTGTAAATATAATATAAACGTTATTCAGGCTGTGCATTTGATGTGCCTTCATAAATTGCTCTTGATAATGTTTTACACTTTCCGGCATTGTACGAGTTGCCTCACAACTGTTGCCTCACAACTAATATAATGCGATGATCATTAAGGTTTGAAGAACTCGTCCACTAAAGATGTCTTAACGTCTTAATAATGTAATTCTCTAGAGGGTGTTGGACCAATATCGTGTCTGCAGAAATGTACCAAACACTGCTGGTTTGTTTGTGCCCATGAGCCACAATTTAACTAAGCAGTCCAGCCTCATTCCGCCACACTGGAGTTTGCAATTACTCTGATTAGAAATTCCCTCAAACTGATGGGTTTCCATTTTTATTGTGGATCCAAAGCTCAGTGTCAAGAGTTTTTTTTTTTTTTTTTTTTAACACAAGCAATGCCTTGGGTCCTTATAGTCTAAGAGGCTTCTGTTTTATAGTAAAAAAAAATCTGTCACAACCACCTTACGACTTACTGAGCTGCCTCTGCGGTTACATGACTGGTCCAGGGTGCACTTTTACTAACTGTAAGGTTGATTTCGGGTTTTCAGTTTTGATATAAATATACAACAAAAAATCAGGACGGGATTTTGCCCCACAGCCAATCAGAGGAGAAGAATGAGGTTTAGTAAACCAGGAAGTGGAGCACTCTGATTTTCTCAACTTCGTGTCGGAGTTGATTAATTAATGTGGTTAAAAATACAACCTGCATTGAGCGTTCCCTAAATCACTGTCCCTGCTGTTGTTAATTTAATAATATACGTGAGCTGACTCAAATCCACCAGCAGTCATGAGGCATTCACGGACTCTGTCACCCTGATTGTGCAATCGTTAAGCTGCAGCAGCATGGACACTATGGACATGGACGAGCTACTAACTTTGCATGTACTGGACTTTGTACTTACATTCAGAGATTCGGGGATTGTTGATAAGAAGTATCTGCAGAGGAACTTCATTTCCAACCAAGGTAAGAGTCTGCCCCTCAGTCCTGCACGTCTTCCTGTGCGTGATTCGATTATAACTGTTACTTCATTATATAATGTTTTAAAGTTGATTGAATACGGTTTCAGATGGACTAAATGAAGTACTGGTTCAGAAATGGAGTACTTACAAGATATAAACATTTATTGCTTAAAAAGAGATCATAACTTAACCACAGTTTCTAAACTTAGCACAGTAGGTAGATATAAATTTTAATTATCTAAATATATGTAAAAAAAAATACATGGAAATAAGATGACTTGACTTGAAGCTTAGGACTTTAGACTTACTTAAGATTTCCACATGTGTCATCACACATAGTGGGCATCATAGTATGATAATTTAAATGGTTTAAAGACCTCTTACAATAAAAGTGAATGCAGTGGAGGAGAAGCAGGTCCTCATCCAAGGCAGTCAATGAGGAGTCCACTTAAATAATGTGTTTCTACTTGTATAAGTATACAAGTCTCCTTACTGTGACAAGTCTGCGTGCACAGCAGGCTCGATAATGTTTTTCAACACGTTCCACCACAAACAAACAAATGAGATGAAAGTCACTGGACTGTAAACAGCAGGGGTTGTTTCTTACAGATGAACCAAAACACACTATGGACGAATAATGCATGTTAATCACATTCACGCTATTCAGACACACAAAGCAAACTCCTCAATCCTCGAGGGCTGACATGCTGTAACTTCAGATGAGTTCCCTGTGGTTCACGTGGCACAAGTGCTGCAGGGCGGGTTCACGCTGTCACTCAAACTTGCCATGCATGTGTGTCCTGTGTGTTTTTGACACCGCAAAGCTGCTTCCATATATGACGTTTCGATTTTAAACAAAAGGCACACCGAGAGGGTCTTTGCCTGACGGCTGATGATTCGGTATGACATTTGTGGCACCAGTAGGCAAGGTTGCCATCAGCTGATCAGGTCTGGTTCCCCAGAGACTGGCATTGATCCATCATGTCAACCCAGGTCAAATCAGATCAACGTCATCCTACTCAGTTACAATATCCCCCGAAGCAGGAATACCTCAATGAGAAAACTTTCAACATCACTTATAGAGTTTATGTTGCTTTTTCTTTCATTTTACCTTCTTGCTTAGTCAGGGGTTGTAATTAATGGAAGTTGATTATGGTTGCACATTTTTTTTTAGAGGGTATCTGCAGATCATGACCCCCTCTAGTGGGTATAAGGCCTGCCAATCAATCTGCCATAGCAATAACAAAGTGTCACAACTCAATTATAATGTGTTGTATACTTTGCAGTCACAGTATGGATAGAATAGAATTGAAAGTTGTTAATTGAGCCAAGAGAGAAATTGTTTTGTTTGAAAAAAGTCTGCTAAGCACTATAAAAAAGGCACATTGTATAGAGCATACAAAAATATACTGAAAAAATGTATTTTTTTTTTTAATAATAAAAAGTAACCTGAAATTATGAAAGTGCTTTACCCCATTGAATAAACATTTAATGGTTTAAACAATCCTACAAATGTTATCCATTCATCCATCTTCATTACTACACCGTCCATCATGAGTCACTCGCACTAAAAGGCGATTTCAGAGTTATCTACTGATTGCAAATGTAAATTTGTGCACTATGGATGTAACTGAACAAACACACATGGAGCACATATGCATTTCACATAGAAGAGTTCTAAAACCTCGACTTGAGGATATGGCGAGGGATATTCTTATTGTGAGGCAGGAGTTTTAATCACTTTACACCACTTTGCATCCCTGCTATAAATGCAATGACTGCTGTACATTCGAAGAGAATAGTTACAAGGTAATATCTTCATTTGGCTCAAATTGGCTGAAATCTGGTCTGAGGTTGTCATTTATGAATGAGGAACACTAATAAGCTTCAGGCTAATTTGTGCTGCATGGATTTGGACAACAAACCACAAGGTTTCCGCAAAACATGCTACAGGTTATATTTGTTCTACAAATGAATTCTGTCAGTTTTTTTTCTTTGTGCTTTGTTATTTATACATTTTTGTTATTTCATGTCTGAACAAGAAAGGCACGATCTGACGAGTCTTGGTGTTTGTTGGAAATCGGGACTGACTGGAGGCATTACCGTCTGAGAGAGTGTATGTGCATCTGCCTGCTTACAGCTACTTACGAGGGATATTAAGGGGGATTAAGCCTGGAATAAATTTGAATAAATTCACATTAATCCTTGTCCGTTTGTTTCTGTGACATTTGTTTTAAATTTGACATTATAATTCCAGCTCACTGCTGTGGGGAACCAGCAGATCGTCGTAGGGAATCTACTGTTGCCTCAGGTTGATAAAGGAGACATGGTAGCCAGCACTTCGGTGAGTGCATGCTCTCTGTTGGTTTGAGTGCAGCTCAGTTTTTGCAGGTTGTGTATGTACAATTAGTCATTTTGCTACCCAAGGCTGGCAAAGAAAACCAGACGGAGCCCTTATTAAACCAGAACAATCGCTTGGATTAGGCCTGAAATTCCTATAGATCTTCCAAGAAAAGGAAGTTCCAGTGTGCTGGACTTTGTTGGAACAGAGGTTAAAAACTTGTGTTTTTCTTTCTTTCACATCTTCTCTCTTCTCTTCTCCTTCAGTCGTCCTCCAGGAAAACCCCATTTATCCATACATCCATCCGTGCTCACTCACCCTAAGTAGCGCTGTCTATTTGCTGTCTCGTTGCCGTGGTTACCATTATGCTTCCTGCCTGCTCTGGTTTGAAGGACAAAATAGTGATGAGTAGTATTTAGGGTAAGAGACGGAGGTAGGAAGATGGAAAAAGAGAAAGGAGAATAAATGCAGGTTTAAATGCATGTTTTCTGCATTTGCTGAAGATTTTATTTTTTGGTGCATGCACACACACACACACACACACACACACACACACACACACACACACACACACACACACACACACACACACACACACACACACACACACACACACACACACACACACACTGTCTTCGATCCCCCTCCCCAGGGTTCCAGTAAAGGTAGAAAGGCTGCTGTATACTAACACTTCTCTTGGCGTCGGATGTTTAGCTCGAGCTGCTCTCATTTCGAAGCTGATCAATAACAGTTGGTACAATCTTCCCTCTGGTCTCTTTGGGATAGACTGTGGAGTTGGACAGGACTGCACCAAACAAATAAGTAGGCATCAGGCGTGAGATATTCTCAGTCGCAGTGCTGCACCCTGTGTCACAATACAAGAAAAAGCGATTTGCTCTGAAATCAGATCCAGAATTTCCCACGTGCAAATGTACATAACAGCTTTTGTATGTTCACATAGTTTTTTTTTTGGTATAAAGTCGTCAGACTGTCAGAAATTAGACTAAAACCATGGATTTTATTTAGCTGACCTGGTTAGAGAAAAAGGAGGAGTCACTCCTGATTAGTAGGGAGAAAGATGTATGTGCGTGTGTGTATGTGTGTGTGTGTGTGGTTGAGATATATAAGCAGCAGAGAGAGAGAAGGAAGGAGAGCTTAAACTCAATCCCTTCTCCGCCACACCACACGCATCACTCCCTCCACTATATGATTCTCTCGCCGCCTCTCTTATTGTACGGTTCTTAGGGCCTTCCTTAACTTTTAATACGACTCTTTAATAAGTCCCCAGATCATGGCTTGGTCGGTCAGGGCTTCTATTTCAACACAGCTCTGCTTAATCTCACTCTAAAATAGATCCCCCCCCCCCGTCTCTGTATTTCGCCTCAAGATTGTAAAAGTATTTAATAAACTTCTGGGGATCGTGGAAGGTTGCATCGCCCTCTGTGATATGTGTGAATGAAGCCGTTTGCAAAAGGTATGTGCGACTTGGGATATCGCACTTTTATTATCATTAAGGAAGATCAACTGTAATGTTGTGAGATAAAATGACTTAGTTGTCAGTGATGAAGGGCATATTTGACAAAGAGGTGAAGTCCTAATGAGACCATGATGTGATACAGCACATAAAATGTCTATTTAGATGGTGATATATTTGTCTTTTCTGATTGTACCCATTCAGCAGTTGTGTCTATGTTCATTCCCATAACCTTCAGCCTCACATTAACCGAAACGTGATTTAAATGTAAAATCTGAACGTCCTCATGCGAGAACTTGACGAATAGTCGCAACTATAAATACATGGGCATCAAACCTGAGGCCTGCCAGACGGTTTATTCATGAGCTTACATTGTAAACTCTAAAACTTTACATTTTCAATCAGAAGAACTACTGTTCTATTTTTTTTCACCTGTGGACACACTGCTTAGACCCAAAATGAGAGATAAGTTATGTAATATCAAGAACCATAGCAGCTACCTTATTATTTTTACCATCCAAGGGAGTTATAACATGCAAGCTGAAGGACAAATCATGTTTCTCAAGAAGATTTTAATAACATTTGTCTGAAATGAAAGTGTTCAGAAAGGATTACAGATCTTTTAAAAGAACGAACTCCAGTTCTTTTTTTTCTTTTTTTTTTTTTTACATTGTTGATTGAAATAGAAAAGAGAATACAAACCACATTAAGTGGACATCCTCTTGGATATTTCATTGTATTTTTCACAAGGAGCATCTGTTTCATTTTGAAATTGTACTTATTTTTCTTTAAAAAATGTCAACTTGTGCTCAGGGATGTTCGAATACCTTAGAAAATTTTGAAATTGTTTAACAATGTACTCATACCTCGATTCTATAACAGAACAATTTGGAGTTGTTGGTATTAATAGCTTATCATGCAATGTATTTACAGGTTCAGCCCACTCAAGATGAAATTAGATGAACCACAATGGGTTTGACAACCCTGTACAAATAATATTGTGGGAAATATGGCTGTGTAAGCACATTTCTATCTGTTCAACTTGAGTTGAATTGTTTAGAAACACACAGACACACACACACACACACACACACACACACACACACACACACACACACACACACACACACACACACACACACACACACACACACACACACACACACACACACACACACACACACACAGCAATATTAAATAAGCTCCTAAAATATGTTGTCCATTCTTCGAGATCCCCAGTTCCACATCAGGCGCAGTGATTCCTCGGTGTGTCTGTATGATATACTTTACTCAGTCTCTTTGGCCTACTTAAGCATATTGTAAGTAGCACAGCGCACTGCTTCTGCTTTCCCTGTGGACGCAGGCTGAATAATTGAGTGGTTCTGAGGCAGGGTAATAAGCTACATCGTCAACGTAACAACCCGCTGGACAATGCAGGCGAGCGAGTGCATGCGCCTGTTTGAGGGGCGTGGTAATGACCGCTATCACTTGCTGTTAAAGGAAGCAGAGATGTTACGTGTGCATACATCATGCGTTTTCCATATTGCTTTTCCATGAATTTAGGCCAATTGAGACCTTTTGACATGATGATAGGACTGGCAGGCTGTGGTTTCTCTGCGTGAGCTTGTGAGTGGAGAGGCAGCTGCTCATTCAGTGCTGCGTGACAAGCTGCGTGACTTCATATGTGCCAATTCGATGTTAATACAAAATATCATCAGATCAATTAGTGTGAAGTTGATCTTTTCAGCTCTGGCTTTCAGTGAAATCCTGTTTTGATTTTTAAGTGCAAGTGTTGGACAACAAATCCCAGTCAAAGTCCTACCTGAAGCCATCCATCCATCCATCCATCCATCCAACAAACACAGATCTTCCGTGATTCACAGACAGTCTTTAGAATTCAGGATTACCCCTAAATTCATCATGTGTATCTTTACATTGTAGGATGATTCAGTAAACCACAAGGAGTCACGCAGTTGTGTTATCGTGTCCTTGTTGATTTTGGTCATTTTTTCTTGTTTAGTCATTCTTTTAGGCCTCTGTTGTTTGGCCAGTTGATTCTATGCATGTCGGTATTTTAATCTACAAAATAAGAGCAGGGTAGCATGTAAAGCACGTAATAATAGTGAATGGCAATAAAAGCTGTTGTCAACATGAAACACTATATCTTGACGGTGACCAGATTCACCCTGTCTTGTGGGAATTTCTTGTTGAGCTTGTAAAATAAATTTTCTTTGTTTAAATTAGACATGTCTGAGTCTGTTGTTGTTGTGTTTCTTTTTGTTCTTTTTTTGTCATTTGCTTTTGTTCCTGTGTTGAAAAATGTTAAAGTATTTAAAAAACCCAAAAACAAAACAGACATTTGCTGCTAATTTTCTACAGAGAACCGCAGTGCTTCTGGAGAAAACACCAGCATGCACTCAGTGCAGATTAGGGGTTAATTGTGCATTTGCCACAATCTCTGCAAGCACTGGCAAGAGAAAAAACAAAATTCTTGTCTGTACCTTTCAGCATCAATATACAGCCAGATTGTCAAAAGCCTTGGATGAACATAGAAACTCCACACAGAAATTTCACAGGATTTTACATATTTAATTTTACATTTTAAATCTTAAAGGTGTTGATGTGAAATATCATAGTATTGTATAACCCAACATGACCTAATTTCCCATGTTTCCAAAGGTGCTTTTGTTTCCCGAAGGTACTATTTTTTTTTTCCTCAGCAGTATTTTAGTCCGTCCCCTACGGTTTGCCATCTTTTGTGGGTATATCTGAGAAATGCCCCCCACTGATGAATGGTGAGTTTCGCCCCCTGCCAAGCAAGAGTATCAGTGCACAGCTCAGCGAGCCCCGACTCTGCTGTAATCTCAGACCAGCCTCACTTAGATCCCATGCATTTTTAATGCACTGTCTGCAACTTGAAATACTTCAAAACAGCTTCCATAGTTTCCCTGGTCAAGGTCCCTCTGCAATTGTCTCTCTTGGGATGACCGACGGGCTGCATATTTAATAGATTTGTTGGCCATATTTATTAATTAAAAGTGAAATGATAGAACAAAATGAAACGCCTCCTGATGTCATCATCCTTCCTATTTGTGCTTTGTATCTTTCACGGATGATAGCGATGTCTTTTGGTTACTCAAACGTGACAAATCAGAGGGAGCAGAAGAAAAGCCATTCATCAAAAAGTTGACAACAGTTTTTTTTTTTCCCTCGCAGTATGACACATAACTGTATTTTTTTTCAAGCTTTCTATACTTTGAAGTGCATGCGCCTCATATTTTTTTGTATTTATATTTTGAGAGCTGTGGGACCACATGCCTGTGTCATGTGCAACAATCTGGTGCAGAAAGACATACATTCACTTCTTAGCAACCTGTGTCACTTCTCCTCCGTCCACATGATGATCTTTGGCTTCGTTTTGTTTCTGACGTTTATCCAAAGCCTCACGTTGACAACTAATATAATACTCTGTCAGTCAATCACCTTGTTGCTTGGCCTCGGTCGCATGAGCAAATGCACCCGATTACCCAGTCTGTGTGCTAACTTCTAATATCTCTCACACACACACACACACACACACACACACACACACACACACACACACACACACACACACACACACACACACACACACACACACACACACACACACACACACACACACACACACACACACACACACACACTTTTAACTGTCAGTGAGATGGATCTGCACTTTCAGACAGAACTGCTGCGTGTTGCATCTCAACCTCCAGCCTCACCTTCAGGCTATATCCTTTGCCAAGTCACACACGTGTGTGTGTGTGTGTGTGTGTGTGTGTGTGTGTTTAGAGTGAAAGAGTGTCTTATCATCAATCCTTCTACTAAAGATTCTGCACACTGCATTAAAAAAAACAACACATATGAAGACACAGGGAATCTTCCCCTTTCACTCTGGCTGCACACACTGGCTCCTCATGGCTGATAAAGACCTTTTTGGCAGAGGCTCTCCTCTGTGCTGTGGGCTCATTAATGCTCTGGGTGCGTCCCTGTGAGTGAGGACTAAGCTCTCAGCTCTTATCACCATCACCAGGCCTAGTCGACTAAAACACACACACACACACACACACACACACACACACACACACACACACACACACACACACACACACACACACACACACACACACACACACACACACACACACACACACACACACACACACACACACACACACACACACACACACACACACACACACACAATGGATTAGGTAGAGTGTGGCTAAGTCGCCAACATCAGCTCAGATGTCCCCTTACAGGACAATGGCAGACTCCCCCTCTCCCATTCCTCTGTCGTGGTCATGGATAGTGTGTGTTTGAGTTTGTTTAGTGGGGAGGGGATCGCACTGCTTGCTGATTGATCCATTTTTTTTTCTTCAGTCATTGTCATTTATGTGTGTGTGTGTGTGTGTGTGTGTGTGTGCGTCTCATATCAGCGCAGGATGACACAAACGCTTACACCTCCTCTCCTTGAGGGTACTATTTGTTTCCTATAGCATGTGTGAGCTCACAAACTGTGGGGTTATTTACATATATATTACTGCGCTGTGCACCACAAATTGATATTGTGTGTGTTTGTGTGATTAACTCGGTGTTGTTACAGACTAATATTACCAACCTGGTTCAGTGAGGACAGTGTGGGCGGCTGCTGGTTTATGGCTGTTTCAAGGTGTGTGTGTGTGTGTGTGTGTGTGTGTGGTCTTTCTGTACTGTCTGAGCCCTCAGGCTGAATCTATTCAGGCTGGTAGAGAATTATTATTACCGTATTCCCTGGGAGAGCACAGGTGACGTACAGCAAGACCCTCTCCCCACCAACCACTCGCTGCCAGATTCCTCAACATGCATGTACACACAGCTTGGCGTACTGTCCCAACACGTACATAAGAATCAGAGTCATAGCACCATCCCATGGGAGTTTAAGCCTTTCAATCGTATATCCTGGTCTCTTTTTTACATGGTGATGAGGTAACAATATGAAGCCAGGAGAGATATTTTTCTTCTCTCTGGTTCTCCTCTCAATATATCCACATAAAAATGCATAATGAAAAGAAGGTTTTCAGGAATACTTTGCAGTATCCTCATTTCCAGGTTATGCATTTTAACAAACGATGTTACAGGTTTTAAGTGAATTTTATTGGCCCAGGGGTTATGGCAATTGTGCCGCTTATTAAAGACCTCATAGTAAATAATGCAAATCACCAAAATTGATGTTGTAGTTTTAACAACAGCAGCGGTGCTCTTTTACATCTCCACACTCTTTTAGCTGCGGGTGATCTTTTTAAGATTCAGGGGACTCTGCTCACGTCATTCCTCCATTTCCCGTCCGTCCAGCTCTCCCTCTTTACTCTTCAGAGCGGCAGACATAAATTTTAAAGCTTCCAAAAATACTTTGTTTTTCAAATTTAATTCTGAGCTTTTTAATCTAAGTTCTCTGTCCAATAAAACAAAAAAAACAACAACAAACGGACCGGATGTCCTCCGGTGGGGTTCAGATCTAATCACATTGAAAAGCAGCCAGTGTCGCTTGTGGCACTCAATAATTGGTTGATTCAGAAACAGTCCAACACTCTTTTTCAGGATTTGATATTTTACAGCTGATGCTAAAATGCAGACGGCTGGTCCTAATGATGGGTCTCCCTGTTTTACTGTCTCAGTCATCAGATTGTCCTCCTTGATGTGGAGCAATCAGTCGGCCAGCTACTTATTCACAGCTGCGTTGCCGTTAATACTGCTCATTAATGATTGCAACTTTGGCCTGGAGAGACGGAAAAGCGGCAAGGGCAGAATTTTAGTGAGCAACAGTCAGAAGGCATCATGACTGAAGCAACGTTAAAAGAAAAGCACAGTTTGTCCATTTTCCTTCAAGTGTTTGGCGTTGATTCCTTTGGCACACTGCGGCGAGAGAGGTGAGCCCGTGTGTTTGTGGATGTGCAATCCTGGCGCCTCGGGTGCACGTGTGTGTTCCTTTTGTCTGTTATGGGAGTTGAGAAACATCTCTTTAATTTGGTCTATAATTGAATTTGGCTCATGGGCATGTCACCCTCTTCTGAGAGACGGTTGCAGATGAGAGAGCGAGATGAGAAATAGTGGCAGGGGGAAGGAGAAGGGGACAGGAGGAGACATGGGAGGCAAAGGGAGATGGTGGATAAATACAAGGTGGCATATGGATGGAAGATGAGAACCTGTATAGGGGAGAGGAAAGCGAGATCTCTAAGGAGGAGAAGGCTGGGGGAGGACACAGCTCCACATCCTCAGTCATCTGTGCGGCTTCATAAGTACTGGATGCACGGGCGAGTGGCTGGCAGTCAAGTCAATATGACATATGAATATTGCAGGAGCCATTCTCTCGCCTCCTGCCCTCCTCACTTATTAATGTCTGACTCAGAGTTGGCTCAACTTCAGGCGGTCCTCACTAATGCTCTTGAAACCGAACAGGAAACGCAGACAGCGGGACAAATTTTACAGAAAAATGAAAAAGACACATGCATATAGTATAGACATCGTAGAATGAGACTTGGTTTGTGATCTAATTGTCTCTGAGTATATGCTAAAATTACTGCAGTAATGCAATCACAGGCATGCCCTTTAAAGCTTGATCTTACAGGCCGACAAATTTAAAAGCACATTTCATGCTCTTCCCTGTACATGGAAAAAAATATAAACTGAGTGTGCACTGCCAGAGAGGAGTTTCAGGTCATTGTGGTTTGAGGCAATGTGCTTGATACCAAGATGCCTGTTGTACTGCATATTCACTGATGTGTTAATATTAAATCTGTTGGAAGGGTGTGGAAGAAATTACAGCCAATGGCTTTTTTCAAAATCAAGACTGTGAGGTTTCCTAAGGACCCTTGAGGAAAATCAGGATACAGAAAGTGTAAGTGGTGATTAAAACATGGAAGGATGATGTATAGATCGTTGTGAGGGTTAGGGTTAGTTTTACAGGTTAGTTTTACCCTACTAGTGATGTGTTGTGGCGATAGTAATCTTACATAACATAACTTAATGCATAAAATCATCAGTCTTACTGAAGCAAATCTCTATAACTGGTTATTATACGGATTGTGGGTAGGAAATGCAGATCAGAATGAAATAGTTCAAAAAAATTTAATTCTGTGTGAAATGTAAATGTGAAAATCTTTCTTTTTGATAGCAGTTATCTTTGATGTGATTTCACATAATACCATTTATGACAAATAGACAGAAACATAAAGAGGATGCTCAGAGTCACAGCAGGCTTGAATTGGCCTAATTTGGTCCTTGTGTTGACCTACGTGTGACTAGCTGCACTGGTGATGTACTGCACATGAATTACACTGGCTGGTTGGAGGGTAACCATTAAAATGACTGATAACTCTTGTCATTTCCAATTAGTGTTCAGTATTATTTAAAAGCACGAAGGCGTGACATTAAACCAGTGAGTGTCGCATCAGATATGTGAGTGCTGATAACCTTAAATGTAATGAATGCATGGAATAAAGTTTTGAATAGGTCACTGTAGCTACACTGATTCAGTGTGACTGTTTGTCCTTGAACACCATCATTGCAGGGAAAACTGTTACCATGACACCAGCCGGGCTGCTGACATTACGGCTGTTGCTGACCTTACCGGCAGGTGCAGGACATGGGTACAGTGGTGAGAGAGAAGGTGTTGCAAAAGGTGCAGAATGTGTGCGCCAAGGCCAGAGGGTGGGCGGGTTTATCATTATTGACAAGTGTGTGATGGGATGTCGCCACAGCAGCAGTGAGATCAGGGCTCAGAGTGTCCAGGTGGGAAGTCGGTACAGAAAGTGAGCATCAAGGTCTCTTATGTTTCTGCACATTACGTAAACAGTCCCACACACACGCACACGCACACGCACACGCACACGCACACGCACACGCACGCACACACATTGTAGTTGGTGTTTTGAATGTTGACCTTGTTGGGTTGACAGTTAGCAGGCACACCACCTCTCTGTGGCAGCATCATCTGTTTGCTTAGGGGAGAGCATCCTGTGTGTGTGTGTGTGTGTGTGTGTGTGTGTGTGTGTGTGTGTGTGTGTGTGTGTGTGTGTGTGTGTGTGTGTGTGTGTGTGTGTGCGTGTGTGCGCGTGTGTGCGTGCGTGCGTGTGTGCGTGCGTGCGTGCGTGCGTGCGTGCGTGCGCGCGTGCGCGCGTCTGCGTCCTGTACTGTCTGTAGCTTTAGTTAAACTCCCATTGGACTCGACGATTCATCCTTTACATATCCACAAGTTGAGGCACGGAAGTGAAAACGGGGGAAGAGGAAGAAAGTAGGTATTGAGTTCGTCCGCCGTGGGCTCACAGTGGAAGATTGTAGTGCCGACATCAGCAAAAAAAGACATCAGCAAAAAAAGAAGAAGTGCGGAGATTCAATCAATTCAGTCTTTGAACTCAGCTGATAGAATCCAAATTGACAAGTTGCACATTTTTTAGGTGAAGTTCTTGAACCTTGCATCTTTATATATCAGTCACCCTTCACTTAAATGATGTTGTGATTAGATCCCTGCTGTGAACACCCATAAGCTCGGTCTTTGATCCAGAGTGAAGGTAAAAAGCAAGGTAGTTTGATGTCTTTATCAGCACAAAGCGGCACCAGACAGTGAAGACAGGTCTCAGCGCTTTAGTCTTAAGCGAGATGAATTTGTGGCTTTTTTTGTTTTTTGTTTCAGTCTGAATACCTTTGTCTTGAGAATGTCTTTTCTTGAAAATCTTTGACAGCTTTTGTAAGACAAATGATTTTAGAATACTGATATTACAGTTTGAAAATTCAAATTCATTTGCAAAGTGAAATAATAAAACATTTACAAAATAAGACAATGATGTTTTGTTTTCTGTTCCTACGTGTCGCCACATTTTTTAACCATATGTTCAACCAGTGTTCTGGTTTTAACTCTTAATCCATTGAATTGACAAATTGGACTCTACTGAAACACCATAACTATTTGGTGGATTTAGTTGGCAGAAGAATATTATGTCAAACTGTAGGTTGATGACTATTGAAGGCGAGAATCAACTGAGAACAAATCAGTTAAATGGTTTATGATTTGGATTTGCAATGACATTGCATTTGTAACAATTAGTTGTGGAAGAAACTCATACAATCCAAATACAAGCCATTCCTTCTGGCTACCAGATGGCCTGCTGCTTTTTCTGGAATCAAACCACCACTGCCGGATTTTAACTCGTCTTCCAAAATATTTGCCATCCTACACTGAGCCAACGTTGGCTCGCACGGGGTGTCTGTGTAGAGCAAGGTTGTGCATTCCACAACTCTATAGCCACATGTGGCTGTTTCATCTCTGTAATCGCTCCTTGTGGCTTTCACAAAAATACAAGTAAATAAAGTTACAATAAAATGTCTTTTAAATGGACCTTATGTTGCAGGTACAGGTGACAGATCTAAAAAAAAAAACCAAACTGCATGGTGTTTTAAACTGAACTGAAGAACATATCATATCCTGTGAGGTTGCGTGTGTCTTTCACTGCAGGTATATACAGTTTTTCAATTTCTAACTATGGATGAATCCCAAAGAATGAAAAAGAAACTTCAATTCAGTGTGGACAGACACATCTGTTTCCACTGGCTGACTTGTGTCAACATGTAAGACAAATTAGCATTCTAACTCATTGTGGTTATTTTATTGATACAACATAAATGAGACCTGTTAAAAAGTGTTTGTCCGTGTTTCCTAACTCCAGGTAAAGTAAAGGGAGGAAGGCAAAAAAATGTGCTCTCTTGGTTATACAAGTTGCAAATCATGAAGTTGAGAAACCCATAAGTTCACACAGTATGATATGAATGCTTCACGTTGTATGAAAGAGTTGTTGCCCAGATTTAATTTTAACCTAATAGAACTCAATTCCAGATTTACTTCTTGCTCCTCTGACTTCTTGTAGGAAACAATAACTCACATCATATATGTGTGATTCCGAAATCTTCATATGGTCAAACAGATGTTCATTTAGGCAACATTAATTTTTTGTTATGCTTTGTATATCTTGTTTTTTCTTTAAACATCATGAAATTACTTTCTGCGAAGTGGGGAAAAAAAGGTTAATTGTTGTTTTTCTTAGGTGTTTAATATTAAATAGAGTTCACAGTTCGACAGCAGGAAGCTGTTTTCTAACAGTAAGTGGATACTTGATCTATTATCTGCTTTAGTTGATATGTGGGAACTTTAAATCGACCTAGTACATATGTTGACTCGGTTTTGAACAAAACAACAACAAAAACAACAACAAACACCTTGTTGTGTATAGTTTCCTATTTCTAAAATGAGACAAAAGTCACTGAGGTCATATTTTGAGTTTATACCGAGGTAATTAATTGATACATCTTTGAACATGCTTGGGAAAAAGTTGACGATATATAAACACATATGGAAGTACACTTGTTTTCTGTGTGTGTGTGTGCTCACATTGAATGGGGCCAAAAGTCCTGTACACGGTAGCAGTGTCCCTGGTTGTGTGCTGCAGCTGTTGTCGCAATGATTGACGAGGAACTGTGAGTGTGAAGTCGGAGCAAAGCTCAACCCCATCTCACTGATCTGTAAATATTCGGCCTTTTTGCTGCCTCAGCAAGTCTCTGCAGCAGCACAACACATGGATCACATTGGCAAGGTGCAGGAAAGCAGGGAGCGAGAGGTGTGGAGAAAGCTAACAAGTACCGGCGAATGAGAGGGGAGGCAGGGAGTAACTGAAGGGACCGTTGATTGGAGGAATAAGGTGTCGGAGGGTTAGCACGGAGGGAAGACTGTCAGTGCAGAGCTCTCTTCATCAGGGCTGCAACATTGGGTCCTCGGGCCTTACTGGACCTCAGCCAGAACCACACGGCAGCAAGAATAGAGAATCAAGTTCCTCTTTTGGTCTCCGATGTTATCAGGCTCTGTGTTCAACTGTTCTTTCATATGTTTCGACTTAATTTATCAAACCCCTCTGTGACTTATGGTGGGGATAAATGAGAGAATTGACGGTTACAAAAGAAGATGAGCTACAGACACTTTATACTCCGGCTCCTAGTCAAGCCTCAAACAGAATAAAAGAACATAAAAATGTTGTCACATTTTAATTTCAGTGTTTTTTTAAATCTGTGTTTGTTTGTTTGGTTTTTTTTGCATTTTTGGTAAATGTGTTACACTTTAATTAGTCACTACCCGAGTTGCTTGTTTTTCTTTTCTTTTTGAACGTGAACTGCTCCGACCTAACCTGTTTAAAAGAGGAGAGATGGCATAATCAAACCTGAAAAATATAAGTGATCAAAAAAAAAAAAAAAGTGCAGTTAAGGTTCACCCTGCTTTATAGATTTGTTTTCTGTTTAAGAAATACTTCAGCTTAAGATAGCTGAGGACAATCAAGTAAAAGTGATAATTAATCAAAGCAATGATGTTTGAGAAGACCAGCTATAAGATTTATTTGCTCCATTGGTCCTGCGAGTTCACAGTCTGAAGCACTCTCACCAGGGGGTAAAAAGCAAACGCTTAACTTCAGACGAAATGGACATATTGATATGAAAGGCTGGCCTTGCAGTTGTGCATTACTGGGTAATTTTCTAAAGTAAAAGGACATTTTAGTCATGACCTTTATGAATCTATTTCTTATACACATTTCTGTGTGATGCACTCAGACACTCACAGAAATATGTGCATGCTCAAATCCACACTCTCATATCCACATTTCACAGCGGCAACATGCCGAGTGTTTTGGGGCGGAACTAAAATCTTTCAAAGCCACTTTGTAAGGTTGGTCCACTGGCTAATTCCATTCACTGTGAAATGAAATTTTGAGCTTCTCTGAGGCATGTCCAAGTCTTGATTCAGAGGGCCTGCAGCTTCTATAAAGGGGGGGATTTAAAAAGAGCAAAGGTTTGACACAAAGTGGCTTTGTTGATTGCATGAAATTAGGTTCTGCATATAGGCTTTTTGCACCACTCTGCTCATACGCATAACCCTGGTCTCCCTCTTACTTATATAAAGCCCGCTAGCATTTCCATTATTCCTTTGACAGAGGCGTATGACAATAGTTCTCCTATGTGGTAATATGATTACATTAAGAGAGAGGAATGGAGCTAGTTGCTCAAGGAAAGCTGAAATCAAGCGTGCTGGTCTTTAAATGTTTTATTGTATTGACCAAAAGCAACAACAAATTACCATCTTGAAGTGTCACAACAGAAATCCATATTTGTTTTTCTTCATATTTCAAGATGGTAATTCATTGAAGCTGAAATACAACCAGAGCAAAGGTCTTAATTTTTCTTTTTTTTCTGTGGTCATCATGATTAGCTCTGGCACCCGCAACGATGACACGGTTGAGAAACACTCTCTTGAATTGTATCAGTGCAAAATGTATACCCTCTATTTAAATTTTTACTGACAGTTTTAGGCTCACCTTTCAAGTGTTTCCACCCAGGTTGCAATTGAACTTCAATACTTTCCACATGTTTTGAAAGGAAAGAGGCTGTCAAAACACAATCTGAAACCCGATGCTGCAACAGATCTGCACTGACAGTCCTCTCCATGGATATTATACAAAGCAATCTAGGACACTATACAGAGTATTATAGGAAACTATCAAAGGACAGGGACGATGCAGGCTGCTTAATGCAGTGCCAGTCAGCTGTCATGATGTATTTCTGAAGCATATTTGAATTGCTTGAGAAAATTGAAAATTGGCACACAGTTCTTGAGACTGTTTTTCTTGAAGAAGCTGATATTCTCATGATTTGTTAACTGGCCAAATTCTGTGAATTAATTGGAATCAATGAATTGTTAACATTTTTCATTCATGTTTAAAAGTCAGTTATTTTGTTTATCACAGTTACTTTCAAATATGAGGGAATTATTTGTTTATTTCAACAATGTCATTTAAGAGAACATTTCATGAGGCCAGACTGAAAGATGGCTCAGAAGACTTTTTTCAGGATGAACAGAGCATCCTTAAATTCTGGAACATGTGTAAGGATGTCATCAATGTAGACGACAACACAGTGGCTACATGACATGTCAGCCAGGTCCCGCCTCATCAGACCCTGAAAGGTCGCTGATGCATTGCAGAGGGCATCACCTTAAGCTGCCACACTCCTTGGCCAATGGAGAAGTCAGTTTTGCAGTGTGGCTCTGCTGATAGCTCCACCTTCCAGTAATCTTTGAGGAGCCTGTAGTCAACCGCCGGTTACCATCCTTCTTAACCAAGAATGACCCTCACCTCTAACATCTCCTTAATTTTGAGTTCTGCTGCTGTTGACTTGGCATTTGGTATATAGCAATGGGGTAAGTGGTACCGAGTAGGCCAGGCTCTACTTGCCACCTTAGGAGAATATGGTCTCAGGTACGTTTACAGTAGCTTCCCACTTCATGACCAATGACAGAGGGATCTTGTATGGTCGCATCTTGACAGAGTCCAGTGACGTGACCAGTGACTGTAGTGATGTACAGCTTGGTATACGTTTACCGTTTTAGTTTTTGCTCCTCAAGCACACCTCTTGTTAAGGTTGCAGTTCAAATGTATAATCAGAGGGGACGGAGTTCATCATAACCTCGATATGACCCCAAGTTGTCCTGGAAATTAACAGATAACCTTTAATGAATCTTCAGCTATCCAAACACTTAACCACAAAAATGTGACATTTAACCAGACAGCCACACATCCCAGGCCCCTTCACATGAAAGCAAACACACTTGTACAGATACAGTGTGGAATGTGATAAAAGTGTCCTGTCATACCATAAATGTCATCTGACTGTGACGTTGGGGGACTGTCTCTATGCTCTTTACAGATGGGTTGTGTGGGTGGGATGGAAACAGGCTGGGAAAGATCAGCCTGTCACAATGTATTGTTATCTAGTGTTGAAGAGAAAAGTGAGCTGAACACGTGAACAAATTAGTCTTATCTGCAGAGAATTTCTATTAAATGAAGTATGTCATCATAGCCAAATCCATTTCACGCATTTAATATCTGATTATTCTTAAATATATTTCCCCCGACAAAGTATTGTCTGAATCATTTCAGGAAAAAAAGGGAACACCAAATCTCTAGTTTTGGTTCAGACCCAGTAGGTGGATTGATTCTGTACAATCCAACACACTGCTCCCTCTTGGTACTTGGTTTTCTTTTGATCCTTCCTCTGTCAATCTCTCTCATGCAACCTTTCTTCTGTCTGCTTCCTTCCTGCTGCCTATCTGGGCTCTTCTTTGAGCCCAAACAACTTTTTCTGACAGTCCATTTATGGGGGTGGGTTGATTGATGTGTGCAAGTGTAGGTGCATTTCCAAAGATACACACTATAAAGAGGTAACACAAACACACACAGTGCCATTTCACATCCAGCTAGATATCCATCTGGGAGCCATTGTTTGTAATGAGGTTAAACTCTGCCCTTGATGTGGTCACTGAGGTAAGCGCCTCAGTTGTCATTTTTTCTTATTGGGACTAAATAGATTTTTCAGCTTTTTTTCTCCCCCAGCTGGTAAACTTCCCCTCACTCTTGCACGCACACATGCCATCTCAGAAAAGCAAAAAACTGTCACTTGAAACATGATTTCACTTATAGGTCATAGGTCTGTAGGCCTTTTGTAATCTTCTCCTGGAGACCAAATGCTGATGTACATAAGTCCCCAGGATGCTATGACAGAAAGCATAGAATGCTCTTTGAGTCCTTGAAATATTCAAGTAATTCTGAAGAGGGAAATAGGCTTTCCAAGAGTGGCATGCAATAAATGTTTCTCGGTTTGCAATATGTGGTGTGAAAAAGATACTGATCCAATACACAAACACTCATTGAATGAACTTTATTACATGGTGATGTTAAAGGAGGAAAAATTACATGTTTAGCTATTCATTGGCTCTGGAGCAGTAAGCAAGGCTTCCTGGATGTCATTTCACTGTAAATCGGTTCAGAAGTGAATCTGTCAACTGGCATCACACAGAGAGGAGATGGCTTGTGAATCCTGAAGAGGTGTGTGTGTGTGTGTGTGTGTGTGTGTGTGTGTGTGTGTGTGTGTGTGTGTGTGTGTGTGTGTGTGTGTGTGTGTGTGTGTGTGTGTGTGTGTGTGTGTGTGTGTGTGTGTGTGTGCGTGCGTGCGTGCGTGCGTGCGTGCGTGCGTGCGTGCGTGCGTGCGTGCGTGCGTGCGCGTTTGGGAGAGGGGGGCTGATTTTCTATCCTGGTGGGGCTCGAAGACTGATTGCACACCATGAGGACAAAATTGGAGGTCCTCAATAGGGTAATCCATTTATTCTCAAAGTGTGGAGGCACTTTGGGCATGCAAGCTCTGTCTAGTGGTTTTTGTAGAAAAGTCATTAATACTGTAAATGTCTAGGATATATCTTGGTTAATGTATGACTGTAAAATTTTAAATGTGTCATGTTGATTCCAAACATTCAGTGAATGTGTTGAGGTAGTGTTCGGTGATATTAGAAACTGTGTAATCTGTACCTGAAGAACATCACAGAGAAGAAATTTGTCTAAGAATTCTCAACTGATTGATTTAGGATGAGAAGGGAGGGTTCCTGTTTGGTGTGTGCCCTGCGTGAGATGCTTGCTGAAGTTGTCAAAGATCTGTAGTACACAGTATGGAAGTAAACGGATTATTGCTTTTTCAGTGTTGGCTGCTGTCCAGAGTAGACTGTATTAAGTTTAGGAATAAAACACCACAAACCTATTTCATGTCTCACCGAATTATTAAAACGAGCTACAATATTGTGTAATATTGTCAAAATAAAGGGTGGGAATCACAGGGTAATTAACGATACGATACGCGATACAGGGCTCACAATACTAATATTATGATGATACACTGCTATAATGGGTTTATTGCAAGACAATCACATAATTATACATCATGATATCTGTAACCGACAGATGCATGTATGTGGTGTTGCCTGTGTACTTTACGCAGTTCTCTCATACTGCATAGTCCTTGTCAAGCTTGCTTGTTCCCTCATTGTTCTGAAAGCTGAAATCGAGATCCACACTTTGAACTTAAACGTGGAAGTGGTGTCTCTTACGGTAACGTTGCTGTCCGCCATCATACCTGTACAAACTCTTCTTCAGCCAATTCATTTCTGCTCAAGACTCCCTCATTTATTTGATAAGTGCCACCATCGGGAGTAATTAAGCAGTGACGCTGGGAAAATGGCAGCTGGTAGGGGAATCTGGCGGGGTTTCGAGCACCTAAATATATGAATTAATGTATCAGCATTTGGCGCCAGAAGTTCATAGGGTGTGAGTTTAACAGTGTGTAAAGAGTTGAGTGTAGAGACCAAAGATGTGTTTGAGAACTCTGTGGTCTTGATGTCAAACTGGAATAAATGTGAAGAGGACTGCATTTCAGGAGGAGAATACTTGTGGCAGCATCGTTGAAATTGTGAAGGCTAATGACAGTGAAGCGAGCACAAGTGCTAGCCGTCAATCAAGAGGTGCCAGTGAACTGACCACAAACACCCCCAAGCACCTTTTACCCAACCACTCAGCCCTGAAAGATAAAGTATTGGACTTTTTTCTGAGAAAGAGGGAAAGCTGAAGCAGTTTAAGTCATCATAAGCCAAAGCAAAGGAGGCTTCATACCATGCCAGCCTGCATATAGCAAAACCTGGAAAGCTACACACAATCTGTGAGCGACTGTGTCTTCTGTTAGTCCAAAAAGTGTGGGCAGAAAGCTGCTATACAATTCAACTTCATCACTTTCAAAAAAACATGACATTGTGGAGAATACAGGCCGTGACAGATATTGTAAAAAATAAATAAATAAATACTGAAATTG